>NC_134490.1:55386442-55391442 GCF_040206685.1 Ascaphus truei | reverse complement strand
AGTGTGATGTACCTTTGGCTTAATTTTGATGAGGGCAATATCTGCCTTTTCATCCACATCGATGATTTTAGCGTCGTAAGTTGTGCCGTCACTGCACTCCACCGCCATACGCTGCTTGTTAGTTACCACGTGGGCATTGGTCACAATCAACCCATCCTCCGACATGATGAAGCCAGAGCCAGTGGCAGCCGGCACCTCGCGTTTGAAGAAGGGAAGCCTGGAAAGGTAGAGTGGTCACTGGGGGTTGTCAAAGCAGGAGGCCACAGAGGAGAAAGGTGGGAGAAAATGAGTGGTACGGAGGAACAGGAGAGAGAGGAAGGCGGGAGCACAGAGAATGAGGGACAGAGCGGAAAGGAAAACAGAACAGAACGTGAAAGTGTTTATAGACAGGAGAAGCATTGCACAGAGCAGGAATGGCAGATAATGAGGGAAAGGCATGTTCAGCATGCAAGCTAAAGCAAGTAGGAAGTATGACCTACAAAAGTAAGCGAGTCCTAGATAGCAGTAGTTTACAGTTAGCATGTTCCATAAGACCTAAGGTTAACATATTCCTTATGTGAATGGAGGTTAGTACGTCCCCATGTGACCTGTGTATTACATGTCCCCAGAGGTGTACTTTACATGCGGAACAGCTCGATGTGCACCACCGCTGGTGCAATCTTCTCCACAACATCTGCGATAAAGTTGTATTTATACCGCGGGCTGTCAGGGTCCTTCTGTCCTGCAAACCAAGGGAGGAGGTCATGGAGTGACACCCGGGATGATACGGACGGGGAAGACGTAAGAGAACGATAATCCGCATGATCTTCTTAACAGGAAAGGATTAATGGAGAAATGCTTTGCATGCTGGAAGGACGAGGTGATGAGTGATGCTAAACATTGGCGGGTTAGTGGTGTCAGGCGGAGCATGAAACATGAGCAATGCTTCTATACTACCAACAAGCAAGACTTAAATACTCTGCATGATACTAACGGGAAGGATTACCCTGTGTGTAGTTGTGCTGTGTCTATCTGGCAGCCTCTCTCTAGACTGGGATAATAAGACTGCAGTTGTGTCAGTGTGTGTAGTGGTGCATCTCACACTGCTAAAAAAAAAAAAAAAAAAAAAAACCTTCCGCCTCTCGTACATGGGGTGATCTGTGCTGTGTAACTGTGTGTGAGGTTGCAGACTATACCCATCCAGTCGGGGGAGAAACAGGCTGTGTGTAGATGTGTTATGTTGTGTAGTTGGGATATTTGTCTCACCTTGCTGACAGTACCCCCTCTGTGTGGGTTATTAAGGTATTTATTGTAATATATAGCCGTGTCATGTTGTATAGTTGTGTGATGTTGTGTGATTCACCTTGCTGACACTTCCCTCTGGGTGGGGATGATCACAGTGTGTAGGTGTGACATGTTGTATGTAGCTGTGGCATGTTGTTTAGGTATGAGTCTCAAAAACAATTGATACAATAAAACGGGCAAAACACAAGAAGTCAGTGGTACAGGTAGAAATGCTTTGCTCTGTGCACGCCCTTAATACAGTGTGACCAGAACAGGAATAAGCGCAGCTCTCCAAAAGACGCACCTACCTGTACATGATGAAAGGTCCCGCGTGGCCAGAAACGTGGAACTGTGATTGCATGCTCTAGGGGAATAAAACGCTACCATTGTTTTCACCGAATTGGGAACGTTTTTGCCTTTTCCGTGTACGGATTTCAGGATCTAGTAACGGGGTTTTGGAGCGCTGCCCTTATCCCTTGTTCTTTTCTTGTTAGGTTTGAGTCTCACACTGCTGACAGTCTCCCTCTGGAAGGGGACGATAGTGTTGTGTGTAGTTGTCTAATGCTGTGTGATGTGGTGCCGCTGTGTCATGCTTCATGTGGCTGCATCATGCTGTGTGTCTCTGTGTTATGCTGCATGTCTGTGTCATGCTGTGTGTAACTGCGTGTCACTGGGTCATGCTGCATGTAGCTGGGTCATGCTGTGTGTCGCTGGGTCATGCTGTGTGTAACTGCATCATGCTGCATGTAACTGTGTGTAGCTGGGTCATGCTGTGTGTAACTGTGTGTAGCTGGGTCAAGCTATGTGAAGCTGTGTGTCGCTGGGTCATGCTACAGTATGTGTAGCTGGGTCATGCTGTGTGTAGCTGGGTCATGCTGTGTGTAGCTAGGTATGCCGCATGTAACCGAGTTTCGCTGGGTAACACTGCGTGTAACTGTGTGTCCCTGGGTCAGTGTGTGTCGCTGGGTAATACTGCGTGTAACTGTGTGTCGCTGGGTAATACTGCGTGTAACTGTGTGTCCCTGGGTCATGCTGTGTGTCGCTGAGTAATACTGCGTGTAACTGTGTGTCACTGGGTCAGTGTGTGTCGCTGGGTAATACTGCGTGTAACTGTGTGTCGCTGGGTAATACTGCGTGTAACTGTGTGTCCCTGGGTCATGCTGTGTGTCGCTGAGTAATACTGCGTGTAACTGTGTGTCACTGGGTCAGTGTGTGTCGCTGGGTAATACTGCGTGTAACTGTGTGTCGCTGGGTAATACTGCGTGTAACTGTATGTCGCTGGGTAATACTGCGTGTAACTGTGTGTCCCTGGGTCAGTGTGTGTCGCTGGGTAATACTGCGTGTAACTGTGTGTCCCTGGGTCAGTGTGTGTCGCTGGGTAATACTGCGTGTAACTGTGTGTCGCTGGGTCAGTGTGTGTCGCTGGGTAATACTGCGTGTAACTGTGTGTCGCTGGGTAATACTGCGTGTAACTGTGTGTCCCTGGGTCAGTGTGTGTCGCTGGGTAACACTGCGTGTAACTGTGTGTCCCTGGGTCAGTGTGTGTCGCTGGGTAACACTGCGTGTAAAACATACTGGACACCTAACAAGCTCCTATTAAACCCCCAAAATACCCACAACATATATATAAGCATATGAGTATCAGAGGAGTGCTACTGAGCATGGCAATATGCATTAAAACCAGAGACATAACATAAAACACAGACAAAGCTCAGTTTTTAGCACATCTAGTGAGACTCATACACGGTACAGTGCCTAAATATATATGGATAAATATCTAATAAGTAAATGGTCTTTTAGTTTGACATTTTTGGCCAAAATTGTTGTAAGCCCCTGAGCCAACGCCAAGGCAGACCACATATCAGGGGTCCCTAACGCTAATATAAATTCTTAATAACCTGTTTAATAACAGGAAGAATGATTTATAGTAAATCTGTCAATATTAGCTGCAAAGTTCTGTCTGACTGAAGCTTTTATTAACCTGTACATTACCAGGAAAAGCACTCTGTATTAGAGATGTCACAGCCAAACTGCAAGCAGGCAAATTCCCCTGAGTGGAAGATGCTATGGAGTGAGCCCATAACCATTTAAATGTGGGAGGGGGTGAGCTTAAATTAAGTAGGAGGTTGCCAACCTCCAATCAGCCATGACTAGCTGGACAAGAATTGTAAAACATACTGGACACCTAACAAGCTCCTATTAAACCCCCAAAATACCCACATATACTTATTAGATATTTATCCATATATATTTAGGCACTGTACCGTGTATGAGTCTCACTAGATGTGCTAAAAACTGAGCTTTGTCTGTGTTTTATGTTATGTCTCTGGTTTTAACACTGCGTGTAACTGTGTGTCCCTGGGTCAGTGTGTGTCGCTGGGTAATACTGCGTGTAACTGTGTGTCCCTGGGTCAGTGTGTGTCGCTGGGTAATACTACGTGTAACTGTGTGTCCCTGGGTCAGTGTGTGTCGCTGGGTAACACTGCGTGTAACTGTGTGTCCCTGGGTCAGTGTGTGTCGCTGGGTAACACTGCGTGTAACTGTGTGTCCCTGGGTCAGTGTGTGTCGCTGGGTAATACTACGTGTAACTGTGTGTCCCTGGGTCAGTGTGTGTCGCTGGGTAACACTGCGTGTAACTGTGTGTCCCTGGGTCAGTGTGTGTCGCTGGGTAACACTGCGTGTAACTGTGTGTCCCTGGGTCAGTGTGTGTCGCTGCGAGTCTCACCATGCTCACAGTCCCCCCTCTGGATGGGTATGATAGCCGCTGTCCCGCGGCTCTGTGCCGCTCTGCTCTCCGCCTGGAGCCGGCACACGCTGCTGTAGGTTTTGCCGTTGCTGCCGCACACTGGCTGGGGAGATGGGCACTGGCAGCTCCGCGGGCCCCTGGCTCCCTCGCTCTGCACACAGCGCAGCTCCGAGGCGCACATCGGTTCTCCGGGTCCCTCACCGCAGCGTTCCCCCTCCCCAGCCGCGCACACCGGGCAGCACCCACAGCGCAGAGCCGTCTCCCCCGACGCGCAGCCAGTCGGTGCCGGGGCGCAGGAGGACAGGTCACAGCGCGCAGGGCACCGGGCCCCGGGGGAGGGGAGCAAAGCCGCAGGGACCCCAAAAGACATCAGTACCACGGCCCGTAACCACAGCATTGTAATACCTGGAAAGAACCACACTGGGGCCCAGAGAAATAATTACCCTCAGAGAGAAACAAATACCCCCCCCAGAGAAATAATTACCCTCAGAGAGAAACAAATACCCCCCAGAGAAATAATTACCCTCAGAGAGAAACAAATACACCCCAGAGAAACAAATACCCCCTAGATTATAATTACCCTCAGAGAGAAACAAATACCCCCCAGAGAAATAATTACCCTCAGAGAGAAACAAATACCCCCCCAGAGAAATAATTACCCCCAGAGAGAAACAAATACCCCCCCCCCCAGAAATAATTACCCTCAGAGAGAAAGAAATACACCCCAGTGAAATAATTACCCTCAGAGAGAAACAAATACACCCCAGATGAATAATTACCCTCAGAGAGAAACAAATACACCCCAGAGGAACAAATACCCCCCTGAGAAATAATTACCCTCAGAGAGAAACAAATACCCCCCTAGAGAAATAATTACCCCCAGAGAGAAACAAATACCCCCTAGAGAAATAATTACCCCCAGAGAGAAACAAATACCCCCAGATAAATAATTACCTCAGAGAGAAACAAATACCCCCCAGAGAAATAATTA
>NC_134490.1:55228862-55386242 GCF_040206685.1 Ascaphus truei | reverse complement strand
AGAGGGGGGCAGGGGGCAGAGAGAGAGGGGGGGCAGGGAGAGAGGGGGCAGGGAGAGAGGGGGCAGAGAGGGTGGGGACAAGGGGGCAGAGAGGGTGGGGACAAGGGGGCAGAGAGGTAGGGGACAAGGGGGGCAGAGATAGAGGGGGCTGGGGCAGAGAGGGAGGGGGAGAGGGATGGAGATGGAAAGGGGGCAGAGAGGAAGAGTGGAGGAAGAGTGGGGGCAGAGAGAGAGAGGGAGAGTGAGGGCAGAGAGAGAGGGGGGGACAGACAGAGAAGGGGGCAGGGGCACTATGCTAATACACACACACATATTACCCAGCACACTGACCCACACTTTTCTAATACACACACCTGAAGTAATGTCACTAACTCATATTCTCTTTATGCTTTATTTGTTGCAATTCCTGAACACTGAACACGTGCCAAAAAAATGTGGTGCTTAGGGTGTCTGATTTCACACTCCATCCTAAAACAAGGGTTCCATAAAATCCTTTATCAAATGTATTCAATGTCTTTAGTAAGACACAAAGAAATTAGAAGTTAAATGTCTACATTATAAAGTAGTGGTGCTTTGTATTGTTACCAGTCTACCATAACACATCAATCCCTATCATTAAACGGCCAGGGGGATTAACAATGCGTTACTGCTGGCTATAAGAACAGATCGGTGGAGATCCCTTTAAATATATAAAATAGTGTACAGAGGTTTGCAGGTTGTGATACTTTTTATTGGCCCACATGAGCGTTATTCATAGATAAAATGAGTGATCAGAGTTTTTATCTGGCGTTATCTGTCATTCAACAAAGGGTTGAGCTTCGATACCCCTTATCAGGGCTCCAGTGAATCGCTCACAATATATTCTGTGCTTTCGGTTATGAAACAAGCGTGGTAATGAAGGTGTCACAGGGCCGCGCGCTTTTGATCAGTCACAGCAGGATACTCCGGTAAGTGGGACTGCCGTTTTAAAGAACCCTGATTACATATGAGCAGCGGCTGCTTTTGCCTTGTATAACATTCCAATGTGTTTTATAATCATGGTATACCACAAAGCTTAAGGAAAGAATGCTTCACTCCCATTGGTCTTCCACCTCGCCTGGGAGCCTCCCTCCGTGTGCTTGCCTGGCAGCACACAGGTTAAGACAGATCTCTGCCCGTGGGTCGCAGAGCACCGCCTGCTACCTGCTGAGAGATGTAGCTATTGATCGACACATCAAGCTACATATAGAGCACATAGCAGTATAGGGTGGAATTAGAAAGATGTCCGTCAAGTTCAACCTTTGCTAAATTCGAACTATTTACCCTTTATTTACGCATTTATTGATCCAGAGAAAGCAAAACAAAAACTTGTATTCTGTACCCCTGTACAGGTAGTCGTCGCTATCCAGCGTTTCACTTTACAACGAATGGCATATCCAACGCTTTACAATGCAAACCTATGGGCCATTTTTCGACGCCTGAATGCGTTATCCAACGCTCACCGCCACTGATTAACATGGGACTCACTTTACAACGGTGTCACTATCCAACGCTACTTCCAGAACGGATTCCGTTGGATAACCGAGGACCCCCTGTATACCTTTCCTTTATAAATAGCAGTCTAATCTTTTCTTAAATGGTTTCACTATGTACCAGAGCAGAAGAGGCCAACTCTAGTCCTCAAGGGTCAACAACAGACCAGGTATTGGGGATACCCTGCTTCAGCACGGGTGGCTCAGCCATTCGAGTGAGCCACCTACCTATGCTGAAGCAGGGATATCCTTAAACCTAACCTGTTGGTGGCCCTTGAACACTGGAGGTGGCCATCCCTGTACCAGAGACCTTTTTCTTCTGTATTCGCTGTATGTTGTATCTGTATGTACCTCGTGCATTGTTACAGCCTTTGGGAAATGCTCAGCTGTAATTATGTATTTTGTTTCTAGTGCTTTTTAAATGGGTATTAGAGGTGTCAGTAGTGGCCAGCAGATGAAATTGGCAGTGACCACAAAATCATTTAGGGCAAGGGTGGCCAACTCCAGCCCTCAAGCGCCACCAACAGGTGAGGTTTTCAGGATATCCCTGCTTCAGCACAGGTGGCTCAATCAGTGGCTCAGTCAAAGACAGAGCCACCTGTGCTGAAGCAGGGATATCCTGAAAATCTCACCTGTTGAGGCGCTTGAGGGCTGGAGTTGGCCACCCCGGATTTAGGGTATCTGGTTGGGAGTGCATAGTTATACACAGTCTTCTTCTGCATTACAGCACAGACACTTTTTAAGTATCTGGGAACGTAAGCTTCGGGGCAGCAATGTTCACCTTTTAAATATAATCGTTTTATTATTTCCAATAAGGAAAATTATCACTACTTTGCAAAGGCAGCGTCCTACTCAATTAACACATTGTTGTTGATGTTACACCTTCATACTTTTTTTTTTTTCATGCTCACCACAAAAAGATTTTCCTTGGTTAAACTTCGGAACAGATTTCGTTTGCTTGGGAATATAAAATCAAATGTTCCGTTTATAGGAGGTAATAATGATGCGGTGTGTTGCATAATCCCTATTCAGAGCGGCCTGTAACTGATTGCATTGCAAGAGCTCTCTCTGGCAACTAAGAGGTTAACAGTGTCTGCCTACAAGTGCTCAATATTTATCAGACTATTTTAATTTCCTGTGATAACAATTTCATGTAAGAATTAAAACTAAAAACAATGAACTTGTATAAAAATTAAATTAAAAAAGAAATTAAGTCAATCAGTTCAAAGACAAATCAAATCATTTTTGCCCCCCATATAATATTATGATATATTTAGCACACAATGGTTACAACTGTAATTGGTGCTTCTCAAATCAAGCTCTCCGGGGCAAGGATTTCCTTTCCTATTGTCTGATATTATTTGTTGCACTTATTGTATTAGAATTCCCTGTATTGTATTATCTCTCTTGTAATGTGCCGCGTATAGCTGTGGACGCTACATAGAGCTGTACATACAGCACTGCTCACTCAGCTCAGACGTCACATAATGCTGCTTGCCTATATTTCTGCACCTGTATAGCGTACGATCTGTGGTTCTGCTTAATCCCCCTCACTGTCACAGACACCTGCAACGCAAGAGATTAAGCTATGACTGGAAAGGAATCCCTTGAAAGTATATATGTATATCTTTATTTATATAGCGCCCACAGTGTACTCTGCGCTTTACAAATACAATACAGGGAATTATAATACATTAAGTGCAGCAAAGTCAGACAACAGGAAAGGCAACCCCTGCCCCGGAGAGCTTACAATCTAAATGGAATGTTGGGAGACTTAGGCTGAGTCCCCGCTGGTGCTGAGAGCGTTCCTGCTTAGAGCAGAGCACCGGGTGTCTTGCAACTTGCGGACACGCGTGTGCGGGGAGAGGAGGGGAGGGGCGCATTTGCGGCTATCTGAGCAAACGGGAAAGTTTAAAAAATTTATTTACCAAAGCGCCGAGCGTGTGCCCGCGCATGCGCGCGAATCGTGTGAGCCGGAACTTGCAAATATATATATGCAAGAAACTGCGCCAAGCACCGCCCGCTTAGCAACCTCAGCGCCAGCGGGGACTCAGCCTAAGGCTGCATCCATGGAAGGACAGGCAGCGCTGAGCCGTGCGGACGCTCCGTGCTGAGCCCCGACATCCTCAATGAGGATGTCTTTAGAGGGGGCTCACGCGAGCGTCCGCAGGCGTGCCGAGTTGGGTTTTTCAGCTGACAGCCAACGCTGTTTTTCAGCGCGCTGTCGGCTGAAAACCTCCAATCACAGCAAAGCAGCGTCAACGTCAGGGCGCCGAGACGTCACTGCCCCTACTTTCCCCCGATCGCGCACGCTGGCTCGTCTGCCAGTCCATGGGATCGCTGCTGCTGAGGAGCGCGGGCTGAGGCTCTATGGACACAGCAGATGAGGGAATAAGTGCAGTAGGTGGCGGTGCTTGGCCACAATGGTAGGTAGGAGTGACTGTCGGTGTGGGACAGTAGCCATGAGTTCTTTCTGACTGCAATATTTAGCAAGAGGAGGTTGAGCTTTGTTGCCATTTTCGCTCAACCTTCACCATTTACTTTCTTGTAGCAAACTGCTTCCCATGCATTATGAGCAATATCATGCAGGGCGAACAATTCACATCATTGCTATACTATGCCGTGCTTGCTTATTATAGATCTCCTACTTACTCGCTACACTTTTACATATTGAGGTCGGGTGAAACAACCTATTTTTCCAGTACAGTCAATCGTGTGATTCTAATTCAATGTTAAAATGATGTCCTGTATTTTATGAGATTTCAATATAAATATCTATTTTTTTCAACCAATTGACAGGGAATATGGATTATTCTTGAATTGTTTCACTTTCTTCTCTTATCTGCTCTCGTTTGGTATGTTGCAGAGGATTGTTGTTCTTGCAAGTATTTTTGTCCCTTTATACCAGGGGTTGCCAACTCCAGTCCTCAAGGGCCAGCAACAGGTCAGGTTTTCAGGATATCCCTGCTTCAGCAGTTGGCTCAATTAGTGACTCAGTCTTTGAAGCAGGATATCCTGAAAACCTGACCTGTTGGTGGCCCTCAAGGGGTCTCAGTGAAAGCCTTGTGCGCTTGACTGCAAGATACTGTTTACTTTCAATGACATCATTATCACTGTTATCCAACCTCAGATCTGGGAGATACATAATGTTCTGTGTTAGAGAGATCACTGCGAATTATTATTGGGTTTGTCGTTTTTCCACTGGGAGACAGATGGCAGCAAAAGCTCAGCAAAAGGCTCATCTTCCAAGGATAGTGGGCAAAGACAACAACACAAAACAGCAAATAAATCCCTCACAACCAACACAGATCTCTCTAGTGCAGAAGTGGACAATGCCAATCATCAACGGCCAAAAACAGTTTGGGTTTTAAGGATATCCTGCTTCAGCACAGCTGGCTCAATCAGTGGCTTAGTCTTTGAAGAATTTGTGATAACCGTCCTGATATATGAATGGGGATTAGGCACAAAATACAAGGGGCTGCCTGGTACATATTGATGGGGGGTGCCTAAAAAACTCTTTGGGGGTGCCATCTGTGGAGTTATTGTTGCTCATCACACTGCAAGCAGTTCAGGAATCATACTGCACTGCGCTGGCGATGAAAATAACCAATAAAATTGCGGCAGAGAGGGAAGGGGATAAACTGACTCATCTTTCCTCCTGCTTTACACATCACTCCGGGACACCTCCCTATATAATAACCAAATACATGAGAAGTTCTGTGACACATGGTTGCTGCTTTTTTAGTGAAGTAGTAATGTTTTTGATAATATGCTACTGCACTGCATGCCGGCACTATAAACAGCGATACATATAGCCAGGATCCATCTTGCAACGAATCTTTATCTACGTACGCAAGGCTTTTTTGCTTAAAGTGTAATCAGAGTATGGAATTTGCCTACCCTTGATGCAGACAGAGCGCATTAAGGAAGGGACACTCTAAATAGAACTGGATAGGTTCCATGAGAAAAGCCACAGAAGTGAGCTATAGACATTTATAGGTCATGTGAGGCTCCCCGACAAGAACTACATTTCTTGAACCATTACACCAGCCTTTTTGGCTCTACAATTGGCTGTTGTTCAAGGTATTTCTTGCTTTCCCATAGAACAGAGCAGGAGCCGAATAACTGAATGTAGTGGGGCAAGCAGCTTCTATCAGTGAAATGTAGCAGAGGTGGACTTCAATGTACCTCAAGGGTGAAGCCAACACACAAAATGGTTTAACGGTACAAAAAGCATTGTTGGTCTTTCATGCACTTCTAATATAACCACCCCTATGGTAATACAGTAAATAACTGCAAGATCTTTGTTAATATTTGACAGATTCCCTTTCTGGGAAACTATAAATGAAGCCTGGAAGCTTTAAGATGATGCACTTAAGTAGACTATATGGAATGAAGCGAGAGGAACATTTCGGTCCCCAAAATGTCATGGTTCTGTTAACTTTTCGAATGGCAGCTGAAAAAATTATTTTGGCGGTGTCGCAGCGCAATCCGGGTATATCTGGAACAATATTGTGTTACTTTGCATTGGCTCAACCGCTATAGAGGTATTAAAAGAATATGCACCTTATGGTACAATGACCACCGCCCAAGCAAAGCTGTTAACTTATTCCACGTTCTCCACTCTCAAAAGAAAACGTTTACAATCATCACAGAACCCCATCCACACCGCTGTGTGCTTGCACTCCAAGTCTAAGCAACGCTTTGTAGACCCATACTGTATAACTCTGTAGGTCACGAGCTGTGATGACAAAAGAAAATGCACGGAAGATACTGGGTCACTTGTGAGAGGAAACAGCCCACATTGTCAGGGCAAAGTGACGTGGCACCTGTTTAATTAATTGCATCTGAGCAATGGCAAACTTTATAGGGAAGAGCTGAAAACATGGCTTAGTCATGCATGCCTCTGATAAGGTGTAATCAAACAAACAATAAAACAGAACACTTTTTACAGCACAGAACACGTAAAGCTGTGGATGCTTTAAACAGTGCAGTATGTTGCAGCTGCTGTAAACCAGGGGTGGCTAACTCCAGTCCTCATGGGCTACAACAGGTCAGGTTTTGATGATATCCCTGCTTCAGCACAGGTGGCTCAATCAAAGACTGAGCCATCTGTCCTGAAGTAAGGACCAATTGAGCCACCTCTGCTGAAGCAGGGATATCCTGAAAACCAGCCCTGTTGTTGGCCCTTGAGGACTGGAGTTGGCCACACCTGCTGTAAACACGCCTTCTCAAATCAATATAGATGAACAGAAAGTAGCAACACAATGTTTGGTGCAGTTAGATAGGGACTTGCATTAGCAATTCATCTTTGGCAGGGGAGAGGGCAGATAGCTCACCCCCGTGCAGATGCTGCATTGCAGAATCACGCAGAGCTTTCCCATACAATTCCAAGCAAGTTAGATCAAATCTGACGTACACTAAATAGGCAGAACACACAGAGCCATGCAAGTCCTGGCTCATTTGATGTAGTATCCTAGATTTCATGAGTGCAATAACTAGCCAGTAATGTTCTTTCAGATTTGCACCCCAGCTACAAGAAGCTGTAGAGGATTGGATGTGTAAAGTCCTGTTCCGTTATTCTTTGCATTAAAATGTTCATTTTTAGGGCACAGTGTTAAATATGAAACACTGTTTTACTGAAAATTGGTAGCTTTATTTCAAGTGATGCAGTTGTTTCTCGATTGGGTGTCTTTCCCCCCACATCATGTAAGGAAGATACTTCTATAAATTAGAACACACCCCAACACCCACACACAAAAAATGTAAAACACTTTGGGTTTTCCATGTACAGTCATAGGGGAAGTTTAGGGGTACAGTTATAGGGGAAGTTTAAGGGTACAGCAGATCGGGTAGAATCAGCAGGCGACAGGACAACCGTTATACGGCACAAGAAATCCGAAGCAGAAAATCAGCAGGCACTTAGACACAGAGACAGAACTGGACCCAGGCAGCACCGGGCTAACCCCTGTATGATCCGGAGTCGCACAAAGGGCACAGAGAGAACAGCGTCCTATTACAAAATGTATCGCACACAAAAAAAGCTCTCACAGGTACCTCTTACAGCTGAAAGGTACAACAAAATCCCTAATCCCATGAATACTATTCGAAGATATCCTTTCCCATTTGTGGCACTGGCAGCGAACGTGCAAAATGTGACACGGGTCGTGGGTACGGGGACAACAAGCTAATTCACCGTTACCCAGAGTTAGCCACCTTCCTTTGCTCTGGGAGGGACCTGTTATTGCTGTGCAGTATCCTGCAGCAGCAACGAGTTAAACTGGATACCGAAAATACTGAGTTAGATAATTAAAATGAGTTAAAATATCAAATTATGTGGCTACCTACATATCTGTGCCACCTGCAGTGTGAGCGGTAAAACAAACACCGCTATGGCTTGCAGGGCTGCAAACAGCCTCTGTGATGGAGACAAGGCACTTCCTGCCACACTGGGCTTGCTCAAATTTAGTGACCCTGGACACTGTTCCATAGACACAGAAAACATGGTCATACGTTTCTTGCTTTGGCTACAGGGGATGAGAGTTCATATGACATTTGTCTTGGGAATGTGTTTCACCTTCACCTTGCACAAGCCACTAAAGCCATACTTCAACCATACGTAACCGCATGCGCAATCCCCTGTAATGTATTGGAGAGTGCATGGCTGGTCAGGAGATAGTGGCTGTGCACTGGATTAAATGGTTGTGGACTGAAGGTGAAGCTACAGGTTGCCCCAGAAACCCCCTCCAAGCCCCCCGATTATCTGGCAGAGGGGCTCAGACATCAGTGACTGGCAAGCTGGCATCATCCAGATCCACATGTTCTAGGAGACCGATGTGCTTGGTTCTGGACTCCCAGGCACTTATTTGGCTAGTCTGGTTTCCTGCAGAGACAGTCTGGATCTTGGCGTGTCCTGGCTGGGCCTTGGTAGAGGTGTTAGATCCTGGCCTCTCCAGATAAGGCAGCCCTGGGTCGGAGAGCTGAGCGCGGGCTGCTGAGTGAGGGTGACTGAAGTAGCGAAAGGATGAGCTGGGCTCGTAGAATGAGGTGGAGGCCTCCTGCAAAGAGTAGGGGGAGGGGGAACTTGGTGAGACATGGTCATGTCATTAAAGGCATATTAGTAAGTCAGTGTCAGGTTTAACTCTCTGAAAAACAAAAAGCCAGAGCAAGACGAAGCATGTCAGCAAAAGCAATAAGTCTGGTCAGCCACTATATCAGGGGTCTCATACTCAGTCCTCAAGGTCCACAACAGGCCAGGTTTTATGGATGTCCCTGCTTCAGCACAGCTGGCTCAATCAGTGGCTCAGTCAAAGACGGAGGACTGAATATGAGACCCCTGCACTATCAACCCAGTTACCCTCTCCCGTATTGGAGTGAGGACCCTGCTGAAGATTAAGGTGTTCGTAATACACAGCTGCTTGTTTAAAGGTGCAGAGCCTGCAGAAAACATGTCCATTAGCAATTAAATGTAGATATGCGCGCTGAATTTTTCTGGGATCCATGATTACCAGCTTTCAAGGCAAGTTGGGGCAGAACTGCAAAAGGATGTTATATTAAGGTTACTCGTGTAGGCACAAAGCAGTCTATGTATGTGTGCCATTGTCTGCATCTTTCTGACCGTGGAGGTACTGCATGCTCTGTCAATGGTATGTCTACATTAAGTAGAGATAAATGAGAACACAAAACATGCAAGTACACCAGTGAGTACAGGAACACACGCACACCAACACACTGCACTGATGGACTCATGAGTTAGGATGTGTGGATGAGGATCCTAGGAATGTGGGCAAAAGTTACATGATAGGAGAGGCAGCGATTGGTCAGTACTGTGGGCATGCACTGCTGCCTGTGTACCTCGGAATACAGGGGTTCGAAAGTCGTCTGACCTGACGCATCTGCGGGGAGACAGGGCAGGGTGAACGTTAGATACACTTTGAGAAGGGGAGCACAGAGCGAGGGAAAGAGAGAAGCAAAAGGGAAGAGAACGTGAGTAAAAGAGGGGCAAGAAAATAAAGTATGATACTGCGTGTCTGTTGGTTACTCTGAAAAGGGCAAATCACATTGACACCCTACAACTATGGGAGTGTGGATATTTCATGTATCCATCATGTTAGCACTTGGGAGGTTAATATAGTTGCATAGTAGTTGAGGTTGGAAAAAAAGACATCTATCCATCAAGTTCAACCTATGTTAAATTTAGACGGCAGATACTTATCCTATATTTGTATTTGCAGTATAGTGATAATATTGAGCTAAAAAATATTTACGGGAAAAAAGCTGTGGCAGAAAGACGTCCCCATCTAAAAGATAAAGAGCTGTGTGTTAAACTGAAACGAGGTCCTCCCAAAAGGATGACCGAGTATCTCAATGCTACAAAGTAACTGTAAGCATCTACAGGAAGCATTAAGTACCAGGACAAAGTTGAGACTATGTTTCACGCAGGAAAACAACCACAATTAAGATTCCCCAACCAAGCCAAAAACAAATGGAGCTCGTGAACCCCATACCCATGTGCGTGGTTAGGGACAATGGACAACGTATGGAGCAAAACAGCTTTAATGGACAACGTATGGAGCAAAAAACAAATACTGTAGAAGGAAGGAGGAGGAAGAAAGCAGGAGGGGTCAGCAAAGAGAAGCGAGAGATGCAGGAGACAGAGGCAAGTGAGAGAAAAACAACAAGTGGCAAAATAAGGAAGAAAAAATGAACAGAGGGAAAACAAGGAGTACAGAATGGGACCCTCTCACACGGCAGGACCTGGAGATGGGACACACATGGGGTGGCTTCTGTACAGAGACGACCATTCATTGGTCCACTTCTGTGTAAGGCTGAGGCCCCGCATGCTACTGCAGCGCCCGCTGTGGCGGACGCTGCAGGGACGAGAGCCCTCCCCTCAATGGCCCCGGGCCCGCTGCGAGGGGGGGCCGCAGCGCTGTGGCGAGAATTTCTATTGAGAGCAGGACTCGCGACGGAGCGCTAGGCCACGCCCCCCCCCCCGCGGTTCAGCCAATGAGGGCGAACCTGACGGGTGACGTCATGGCTGCGCCCCGTGACTCCCCCGCCACGCCCCCCCCCCAGTCTCTCTTCCTGCAGCTCACTGCAGACCGGGGAATCGGCTGCACGGGCCGCCAGCCTCGCGGGCGCGCGTGCAGCGGAGGCACTGGGGCCTCAGCCTAATAGTGGTCCAGCCAAAGCAGACTCAGAGCAGTGCGCACAGAACATGGGGGCACATCCTCAAACAGCATCTAACTGGTCACGTGTCCTGAGATGTACACTGGTGAAACTTTCACATACGGATAATGCCAGGAGCCATAGAGCATTACAAACAGGAATAGCTAGCACTTTACACCGGCAAGTGACTAGAACAGGGGCAGGCCTCAAGGGCCATCAACCGGTCAGGTTTTCAGGATATCCCTGCTTCAGCACAGGTGGCTCTATCAGTGGCTCACTCAAAGACAGAGCCACTAATTGAGCCACCTGTGCTGAAGCAGGGATATCCTGAAAACCTGACTGGTTAGTGGCCCTTGAGGACAGGAGTTGCCCATCCCTGGACTAGAAGTAAGAGTTTGGTATGTGTGCAGTATACAGGAGATCTAACTGGTACTCACAGCACACAAAGAGAACCAAATCACCATATTGCTCTAAGTAACCTGAGTGCCTTCACCTCGTGCTGATAAGCCCTTATATGCACACAGCGAGAGAAAGCTGCACGGTCACACGCTGTCACACGCTGTGTCAGGGAGACGATTCTGTCACAGAGCTGCTCTGCAATACTATAGGAGAAGGAAGAAGGAAACCTACAGATGCTGCCGATCTGGCCGGTCCACGCTGTGCCACAATAGCGCCAGAAATGGCTCGAATCCAGCTGTGCATAGCCTCAGGGCTGTCAGCCTGCGGGGTGGGAAACAGGAGCACCTCTTAAAGCATGTAAACAATACCTTCCACTCAAAGAGACTGATTTAACACGTCATCAAGATTCACTTGTCACACTTCTCCCTCCCCGCCCTTCCCCCCCCCCCCCCCACTTACACATGTAAGGAGACAGAATTGGGAGGACTGTATACTGTGGGAAGGTAAATGTACATAGTGCTGGGGTTTGAATAGAACAGGGATGGCCAACTTCAGTCCTCAAGGACCACCCAACAGGTCATGTTTTCAGGATATCCTTGCTTCAGCACAGGTGGCTCAATCAGTGGCTCAGTCAAAGAATGAGCCACTGATTGAGCCAACTGTGCTGAAGCAGGGACTGATTGTGCCACTTGCGCTGAAGCAGGGTTAGGCTGAAACCCTGATGAGTTGGTGGCCCTTGAGACTGGAGCTGGCCATCCTTGGTATACAATGCCGAATATCTACAGGATAAGATGCGATGCTTATAGCAAATGCGCACTGGAAATGGAACTATGAAAGAGTGCTAACCGCGCACGCACACATGAATGGCACGCTTTGCAGGCGTATATGCAGAGGTGCAGCAGAGACGGAAGCGCTGGGTTAGGGTAGGATGGTAGTTGTGCGCAAGTTGGGTTGGGTTTAGTAAACGATTTCTGTTTAAATATGCAAAGGTGGCTGGAATTATTACAGAAAGCCATGAATTTAAGTCGTGGGGGATAGACAGAGAAAAACAAAACAACAACTGATACCTGCACATAAAATGTTCGTGAAGTGGTTACAATTTCAAACAGGTTGTCCCTCATCATATTATCGCTGCAAAGAGAAATAAAACAGAGGTCAGGCATACTAACCTAGACCGTACTATACCGGCTCTTTGTGCAGGCAGTGTGGGGGGGGGGGGGGAGGGACGAGACAGGCAGTGTGGGGGGGGGGGGGGAACAAGACAGGCAGTGTGGGGGGGGGGGGGGAACAAGACAGGCAGTGTGGGGGGAACGAGGAACGAGACAGGCAGTGTGGGGGAACGAGACAGGCATGGTGGGGGGGGGGAACGAGACAGACAGTGTGGGGGGGAACGAGACAGGCATGGTGGGGGGGGGGAACGAGACAGACAGTGTGGGGGGGAACGAGACAGGCAGTGTGGGGGGGGGGGAATGAGACAGGCAGTGTGGGGGCAACGAGACAGGGAGTGTGGGGGCAACGAGACGGAGTGTGGGGGCAACGAGACAGGGAGTGTTGGGGCAACGAGGCAGGGAGTGTTGGGGGAACGAGACAGGGAGTGTTGGGGCAACGAGACAGGGAGTGTTGGGGCAACGAGACAGGGAGTGTTGGGGCAACGAGACAGGGAGTGTGGGGGAACGAGACAGGGAGTGTGGGGGAACGAGACCTGGGGTGTGGGGGAACGAGACAGGGAGTGTGGGGGAACGAGACAGGGAGTGTTGGGGCAACGAGACAGGGAGTGTTGGGGCAACGAGACAGGGAGTGTGGGGGAACGAGACCTGGAGTGTGGGGGAACGAGACCTGGAGTGCTGCTTCCAAAGAAGTCAGTATTGTTTGTTTATTTCCCAGATTAAAGCAGAAAAACCCCTCACACTACATCTTTTTATTTGTTTTTTAGTTCTAGGATTGAAGCATGGACTTTCCAGAGCCGAATCCCATTAATTTCAGCTCTGGGGGCCCCCTGCTTCCAGAGACACATCCATAGCGGTGCCGGTATCTCTGAAGCCAGGGAACTTGTGTGCCTAACATAATGGCGGCGTTTAAATGCCCCCGTGCCACGCAGGCTAACAGGAAGCCATGACATCATCCCTTGAGGCTTCCTATTTGCCCGCATGACCTGGACATTTAAACTCCACAGAGATACCGGCCCCTCCTACAGAGATACGTATCTCTGGAAGCAGGGGGTCCACAGAGCTGAAATTAAAGGGGTTCAGCTCCAAAGACCCCCTGCTTTAATCCTGTAATCAAATATTGTAATAAAAACATTGTGTGCGAGGTGTTTTGCTGCTTTAATGCATACAAGAGCCAGTCCTGTATATTCCCTGCCATGCAGTGTAACTGACATAATGTTGGATGTTGTGAATGTGTGGGTGGTAAGAGTAGACAGTGTGCCCTTATTGTGGCAGGACACAGAGTATGTGAGAGGGACAGGCAGTGTATACGGTCCTTAAGTGAATGTTATAAGCCATGTAGGATCCGTAGATAAACAGTATATGTAGTGCCCCAGCATGGATGTGGTGGTTTATAAGTATAGGGCGCACATTTGTGTTGCGGTCTCACCTTTGTTTACACTCCTGCACCTTTTGCACCTCTCTCAGTTGTATCACACGGAGAGGATCTCTATCCTGCGGTTTTAGCAAACATAGAAAAATGTATTAAAGATGCACCCTGAATTTTACAAAGCTCCCCAAGAAGTGACAGGAGACGGCATGAAAAACAGAGGAGATGTGAGGGGCCATGGCAAGAAAACAATGGGACTTGTGTCCACTAAATAGGGAAGGGAAGAAGTTGTTTAGGAGAAGGATGGGAGAAACACAGCCTACCGTATCAGATTTAAAATATCCTATTGTGTTCTCATCTAAAAGAAAGTATCTTCTTTTCCAGTTCTTCATCTGTAAAGACAAAAAGGAAGAGTTAGCCCTTATAATTAAGGACTGATGCTCCTGTGGACCCTTTCGTGCAATTAAGTTTCAGCCTACAAATAAAATCATGCTATTTCTGGTGCGTTGTATGAACACCAGTCTCCAATATCCACTGGAAACATGTAAGGGTTAAAGGAGCAATCCAAGCAATAATCTACACGTGGTTTTTATTTTTTAATATATAAATCAGTTCTGTAGTATTAGATAATACTACCTTTTAAAAAAAATGTATTCAACTCTTATTGCCATTGTTAATGAGTTTTAATATACTGAGCCTCCTTTGATCTCTATAGCAGGTTTTAGCACGTCCCCAGCAGTGCAAGATCTTGGTAACACTTGCCTGTTTGTGATAATTTGTTGCCAATATTCCCAGCAGTTTGAGCTGCAAACTGTAACAACAGATGTTACCTTAGTAATATAAGGCCGCGTCCAGGGTGAAGCTGAGCGCGCTTATGCGCTCATGCGACCCGCAATCACACATGATCACAATAAGTCTGTCCAGCGCGCGCATACCCGTGAACGCTCGGCGCTCAGCTGCTTGCGCATACAAATACATTTGATTCTGCTGCTCGGTGGCGTGTCACGCGAGTGGTTCACCCAATGAGGGCGAACGAGCTCCGTGACGTCATGGCCGCGCCCCCTGACGCCCCCTCCACGTGCGCAACTAGCTGGCCAGGAATCGGCCCAGGCAACTCGCTGGTCAAAAGCAGTGAGTGACTTTGGGCACACTCCAACCCTACTCGACTCCAGGCTTCGTTCCAGGCTCAGCTTCTTGCTGTATGTGTAGCCGCGTGCGCTGCTCCCCCGTTCTGCGTCTCTCACTCGCGTCCCGGGTTGCCTCGCATCCGCTCACTTCACGTTATATTCACTGGGTTTATTGCACTGTTTAGATTGTAATCCAAATGAGGATCCTACTACAAACTACATGGCTGAATTAATGCAAATAGAAAAGTCAAATAAAGTTGTGCTTGGGGGTAAAAAATGTAAACACAAAAGGCCCTTGTTGAAGTTGGAATATTAACATTGGAATGGGATCAAGTTAAACCCTTTGGTGGCGAACGTGACCTGGAACGCACTGCTTTACATCATGTTCTTGGCACTAAAGGAGTTAATTAAACAAATCTTATTTAAGTTCAGATTTTCTTTCTTCTTCTTCTTGCAGTTCTCTGTCTAGACAATAGCCTGAGAGCATTGGCACCGCATTTTGTTTAATTTGTAGCACTGATCTGCACAGTGCAAGTGTAATTTCTCAGAGCGGGTGATGACTTGAGTGCTATTGCTAGAGGTGTAATAAAAAGCCGCCGTCACAGCTGCTCATCTTCCCGTTTTTACACCAAGTAAAATGGCCGTGTTTATTATAGCTAATCGTTAATGGCACCATCATTGGTGTGCACTGATGGGATTTATTTTCTCGCTCTCTCTTCGGTGTGAAAAACAAGGATTTGCCAACAATGTCAAATCAAGCAATCATCCCACTGGATGCTTTAAAAAAAAAAATGTTTTATAACGGATGCAATTGTTTCGTTTTTTAAAGCTGCAGACCAAGCAATGTACTATGAGTAAATACTCGTAGCATTTTTTTTAAACAACTCTGAATTACATTTTTAATATATTCTAATGTAACAAGCCTTTTTGTTTCTATAGCAACCATTTACAAAGTCACACTGACTGCAGAATACTCCTTTGCAGTCATTTAGTGAACCCCTGAGCCGAATCTTCACCAATCGATCACAGGAGAACGGATCGATCTGCAACTTAACTGACAATTCACAGATTTTAGCTATCAATTTAAATCCGTGATTCTCAGACCTCTCCACGGAGCCCCACGAGCCAGACCAGGCTTCAGGGGTAAGCAGGACGGGGATTGCTCGGGCGCAACCTACGGCCGTTTGTGAATTCCGGATAATTAATACTACCCCCAACACTGCCCCGCTGTTCAGAACATGCCAGGGTTGAAGGCTCCTGCTGCTTAACCCCACCTAAGATCAATCCTGGATCCTTACAAATTGGTACAGAAAACAGAGAATAATAGGGGAGCACAGGGTTAAAGCTGCAGTTCAGTCAATATCCTGCATGTGTGTTCTTTTTAATAAATCAGTTCTGTAGTAAGAAAAAATTATTTTGGCATTTTCTGTTTTTAAAAAAACAACTTTGAAAGACCAATTTTCTTGTATTCTATTTTAACAGCCATTTGCTAAGGCACTGCCCCTTCATGTCCTGTCACAAGCCCTGGCACACCCCTTTGTCAGCCCTGCCCTCCCTCTTGCACATGTCAGTGCAGGAGTACTCATGAATATTCATGAGCTTCCACTGAGTGACAGAGGCAGAATATAAACAGATCCCTTCACTAATTTTGTCACCAAATTTCGCCGATCAATACATGGAGAACGAATTGACCGGCAGCTATACAGTTCTTTAGGTAATTAGAGATTGCACACATGAAACTATTGAAGTAAAAAAATAAATAAAAATAAAAAATAAAAAAAAGACTGAACTGCAGCTTTAAAGGGTTGCAGGATACAAATATGTATAAATATAGGTGAATACCCAGAGGCAGGCTGCTTAGATTGTAGCCCCCCCCCCCCCCGCCTCTGAACCACACATCAAGTGCATTGACCGTGGTCAAGTAACCCCTGTGCACTGCAGTTTGGTATAAGGGGGCTGGCTACAATCTAAGCAGCCTGCCTCTGGCATATATATTACCTATATTTATACATATTTGTACCCTGCAACCCTTTAACCCTGTGCTCCCCTATTTTCTGTTTTCAGAGGTAAGCACACATTTTATTTCTAAGCATAGTAGGTGCATTCACCGGTGGGTACGTGTATTTGTTATGCCTAAACCTTGGCGTGGCTGGTGGTCCCAGAGGGGAGGTGTGAGAGCCACTGCACTGAATAATATGAAAGCTTATGTGGGTCAGTGACATGATGCCAAGTTCCTAAAATTGGAGTAAAGAATATGACTGAATCGATTGACCAAGCATTTACATCAGGGGTGGGTAACTCCAGTCCGCAAGGGCCACTAACAGGTCAGGTTTTCAGGACATCCCTGCTTCAACACAGGTGGCTCAATCCGTGGCTCAGTCTTCGACGTCAAAGACTGAGCCACCTGTTCTGAAGCTGCTACTGATTGAGCCGCCTGTGCTGAGGTTGGGACTTATTGAACCACCTTGGCTGAAGCAGGGATATCCTGAAAACCTGTTGGTGGCCCTTGAGGACGGGAGTTGCCCACCCCTGATTTACACTGATTAGGACTAACATTAAGATCCCAAATGTTACCATTGTTTGCAGCTGCCCCAAATACTCCTCTTTGTTTTGTAACACAGAAAACATAACACGTTACTAGAAACGATGGCGGCTTTCATTTCCTAACTCCCACACAAAATTCCAGGGCGTATTACCACAGCGCCTTGCTTCACGCAGTACCCAGCTTTAATCACGCTGCTCTCTGATAAGCGGGACGGGGAGCACGGGAGCTGGCTCTGAGAGCGCTTCAGGTTGCCTCGGTCACCGGTAGTTGCACACTCGCTGAGTTCTTGCTGGAGAGAAGAAATAGGATGTCAGAGAAAAGGGGACATACCTGAAGTGGGAGAGAGGGCAGGGTGTCTGAGTAAGTGATTCTCCTCTGGACATCCAGGCCAGGCGTTAGGGAAAACGAGTGACACGGGAAACTCATGTTTGCACGAGAGAGAAAGCGAGCGAGAATATGAGAGAAAGCGCGAGCGAGAATATGAGAGAAAGCGCGAGAGAGAATATGAGAGAAAGCGCGAGAGAGAATATGAGAGAAAGCGCGAGCGAGAATATGAGAGAAAGCGCGAGCGAGAATATGAGAGAAAGCGCGAGAGAGAATATGAGAGAAAGCGCGAGAGAATATGAGAGAAAGCGCGAGCGAGAATATGAGAGAAAGCGCGAGCGAGAATATGAGAGAAAGCGCGAGCGAGAATATGAGAGAAAGCGCGAGCGAGAATATGAGAGAAAGCGCGAGCGAGAATATGAGAGAAAGCGCGAGCGAGAATATGAGAGAAAGCGCGAGAGAGAATATGAGAGAAAGCGCGAGAGAGAATATGAGAGAAAGCGCGAGAGAGAATATGAGAGAAAGCGCGAGAGAGAATATGAGAGAAAGCGCGAGAGAGAATATGAGAGAAAGCGCGAGAGAGAATATGAGAGAAAGCGCGAGAGAGAATATGAGAGAAAGCGCGAGAGAGAATATGAGAGAAAGCGCGAGAGAGAATATGAGAGAAAGCGCGAGAGAGAATATGAGAGAAAGCGCGAGAGAGAATATGAGAGAAAGCGCGAGAGAATATGAGAGAAAGCGCGAGAGAGAATATGAGAGAAAGCGCGAGAGAGAATATGAGAGAAAGCGCGAGAGAGAATATGAGAGAGAGCGAGAATATGAGAGAGAGCGCGAGAATATGAGAGCGCGCGAATGAGAGAAAGCGAGAATATGAGAGCGTGAATGAGAGAGAAAGCGCGAATGAGAGAAAGCGAGAATATGAGAGAGCGTAAATATGAGAGAAAGCGAATGAGAATGCGAGAAAAAGCGAGCACGAATGAGAGAATGTGAGAGAAAGCGAGTGCGAGAATGAGAAAGCGAGAATGAGAGAGAGATCGCAAATGTGAGAGAGTTCGCAAATGTGAGAGAGCGCGAGACAGAGATCTATGTGTGAGTTTTCTTTTTCTTTAGTTATTCCTAAAACTTGGCCTGGCTGGCATCTCCCGAGGAGACGGGTGAGAAACACTGAGATCTTATAAAGTGATAACCATGTTATGGTGAATATGGAATAAAAGGGACTGTGCATTTTAAAGTGGGAAGAATATCAGGAGAAATGATTCTCCCAGCTCTGATGTACATTTCAATTAACTTGTGACAAAACAGAACATTTATCCCAAATTGCATAGCATTTGCACCGCTGGGTGCCGGTTTATTTCTCTGATCTCACTGAACTTTATTGCCCAAGCCTATGGTGGAGAACCCTAAATTGTTGGGAAATTGTGGTGCCTTTTTATCCAAGTCATAGTGTGGGGAAAAGACAGAAAAGTAGAAAGATGTGGCTCAGTCAGCTACACAACTGTTTAATGGTTTATTGCTGAAGGAGTACACAATGCCTCGCACGGGAGCTACTTTTGAAGTAGTGAAAAGCGTGTTTGACTTCATCGCCTTTCAAGACATACACGGTGGCGCCACCTGTTGGTAGCTTGTGGGACAGCAGTCACTCACCTGAGTTGGGGTGATAATGGGGACACCTCCCACTATGTCAGTCCTGTAAGACACCTGCTTTTTGGCCCCTGTATTCTCTATCTGGTGGTTCAGGTTGTCAGTGGGATACGGTGGATCACATGGCTTTGGTACCTAAGCAAAGCGACAGAGAATATTACCACTGTTGTCGGTTATTACTCTATTCATATGGCACAGAGACTTGGATATTATTTGCCATTGCAGAGAAAGGCACTAAAGCAGGAGTGGCCAACTCCAGTCCTCAAGGGCCACCAACAGGTCAGGTTTTAAGGGTACCCCTGCTTCAGCACAGGTGGCTCAGTCTTTGAGCCACCTCTGCTGAAGTAGAGATATCCTTAAAACCTGACCTGTTGGTGGCCCTTGAGGACTGGAGTTGGCCACCCTGCACTAGAGCGTTATTAAGCCGAGTCCGAGCATTATTACAAACACATCACAGAGTGGTAACAAAATGTTACTGATCCAGGGAAGTGACCTGCGCCACCGATACACATGGGGAAAGCATTGAAGAGTGATAGGGGATTTAGCCATCTCTCACCATCCCAGAGAAAGGCACTGAAATGTTACTAGGCACAGAGACTGGCATAACTCATAGCTATGCCATGGGAAGGCACTGGAGAGTGACCACCCAGTACAGAGACAGTACATGATCCCAGCCACCTCAGAGTGGAGCTAATGTGTGGCCGACCAAAGAAAGTGGACTTTCCCCGCCGTTTAAGGGAAAGGCACTGGAGACGGATTGAGCATCTCACACCCAATGCAGGTGCTTTCTTCATTCAAAAGAAATGGTAGCAGCTGAATCGAGATGCGAGGCTTGTAGCTTACTTATAATGTTCCGTTTCACATTTCTCTGTGGGAAGGTTCAGACTTGTCTCTAAGACCCGACCAACGTCCCACAAGAAAGTGATTCTTATGCAGCCAATCAGAAATGTGCGTGGGAGGGAAACCGGCTTCTGCCAGGAAACCATGCCTCCCACGGCTCTGTACTTCTCTAGCTGCGCTTTTAATAAGCGACACTTTTCATGTCTGGGGGAAGCGGAGCTGATCTTCCTTTAATCGTGAAGAGGAGTTCCGCCCGATACAGCACTGAAGTGGTAGTAATTCCATTTATACATTTTCTAATTCCACTATAATAAGAGGACATGGCCAACAAGAAGATAAACCATTTCTGCAAGTGCCTGACGATGCCAATCAAGGGTTTAAAAAAAAAAAAAAACAACATATAGGAAATGGAAAACTGTTACTTAAAGATAAAATCCCTGTTACAAATATAACTGACCACTTCCACCATCACATTTTTTTCCACATGAGCAAGTATACTGTTTTAACACCAGGGCCAACATTTTGGAAAGTGTTTAATGCTCAAGATGTGACTTTTTCACCATTAAATCAGAAAGAAAAAAAAGAGAGAGAAAGAAATAGAAGCACTTACTCACACAGCCACAAAGCATTCAGACCAGTGACAATGCCATGCGGGCTATTGCTTCTACAGGAGGAGGCCATTACTAAATGTAATTCAGAAAACGCAAAGACTACAACAATACGATCATAAAAGACTTGTAGCTTTGTGTATTTGTTACCATGACTAGAGTGAATGTGACTTAGAAACTAAAGCACCCATCTTGAAGGGAACGAGGAAGGCATATTCTACCGTTAACCCACTCCGTTAAAAGAAAGGCAGGTGGCTTAATGCCAACAAGCGTCAGAGGAAAGTGTCCTGCTAATTGTGCCTCGCTAAGATTTAAGAGATGCTCACTGTAATTTTCGTAGCCTTGTTGAGCACGTTGACCCATTCCACCAGGTCCTGCTGATCGTTGGCCTGGAGGAAGTATTTTCTCATGCCGGCGTTCATAACTGGAAGAGAGTGGGAAGGGCAAGTCTGTTAATAGACCGAGTGGTCTTCCCTTACTCCATAACGACTGGTGGTTCAGTTCCGATATGGAGAAGCCCCCTTACACGTGGATTCTTTTCTATACCTGGTTTATACATGTAATAAAAGGTCACATGGCTAAACACAGAACAATTAGGAATACATGCACATGCCCCAGACCGATATCCTCACAACAGAGAGCGTTGTTACGATCAGATTCCAAGACAGCAGGAACAGTGGAGTTTTGATTTTTACACAGCCACCACCTCAAGTTTCTGATTTTACTCATAAGAATACTATATTAAAAAAGAAATAAAATAAATAAAACTGGTTTCCAGTTAAATCCCATTGTGTACGTTGTATCTTAGATTCCCCGACTGCTCAGCTTTGGAATATGTATAAAAGGAGGCGAGAACAGTCTAACAAACCTTTGCAAGCAAGCAACATGATTAATGGACGAGTTACAGGCTCTCTGGTGCAGCAAGGGGATATTACAACCTGTACAGAAAGGTGGATACGAGCCAACAGACCCCTCTTGCTCTATACTTTTACTGGGTTCCACTAGGGTACAAACTGTGTACAGATGGAAGAAAATTGGTCTGTAATCTCTCAACAGGACATTTACAATATGATACCTGCAGGGTAGTGTCAGACCGCGACACAGACTTAGTGTGAGAGAAAGATCACTGTGAGATATCACATCTTGCTGCCCACATCTGCTCAGCACTTTAATACCACCATTTCCACTTACAATCAACCCGTAAACTTTCATGGCAGCTGACCCAGTTGGAAAGTCTCCCTGCAGCTGGCTGCTACAATAAGCATGATTCAGAGTGGCATGTGAGGAATGTAGGAGAGATTCTCCGGACCCCAGGGACGGGTTGAGATCTGTCCCATGGAGAGAAAGCTCAGCCCTGTGCTGCATTCTTCACTGGGACCAGCACTGCTCAGTGGCACGCAAGCCACGCTGTACCTCGTCCAATGGTTTTACATTAGTCTCGGGGAGAGGAAGATGAACAAAGAAGAAAGGTGACATTATGACAATAATCTGTGTGCAAAGTGGGCAAATATAAACCTGCTCTAATAATCAGACTTAGTATAAAAATAATGTTACTTCTATTCATATAATCCCTTCCTCAAGCAATCAAGGCAACTTTTGTATATAAGAAGGTGGTGCCTGTTACATGGATAAAGCTACTAGGTCTTCAGATACTGGTACTGCCATTGTAAGAAATCACTTCAGAGTGACAGAACCATCAGGTAGTATACCTGCGCTTTAATGTAGGCCCCTCAACAGGTCAGGTTTTCAGGATATCCCTGCACAGTCGGCTCAATCGAAGACTGTGCTGAAGCTGGGATATCCTGAAAACTTGACCTGTTGGTGGTCCTTGAGGTCTGGAGTTGGGAACCTGTGAATGTATAATTTAAAAGCTTGTTGACCATTTCTAGAACTGCTGCTTACTCACATAGCAGCAAGTAGGACTCTGTGATCAAACAATTACTTTATTATTTCAAAACAGAATACAAAATGGAAAAAACAACGCATATTTTTTTAATCTTGGGGGTTTTTTTTATCCTCCTTCCCAAAAAACACAGCTTAACCACTTTATTTCCGTGAATTCTCTGTGTGATGACACCTTTTACTTTAAACCCCAGCCCACAGTACCTCAATACACAGCTGCTCCAAAGGAGAAGGCATACATGGCTTAATAGTGAAGGGTATACGGGCTGGATATGGAGGAAGTTAGGCAGGAAAGAAGGAAAGAGGCACAGCTACACAGGAAACAAACGCTAAACATAGCTCATCTCAAGAGGGCCTGCAGGACAGGACTATGTCACAGTGTCCTAGGAAACTATCCCTGGCTGAGAAGCAGCAGGAATACCTGGTATAAACAAGCCCTACTGCATAGTGTGGGCAAGTACTGGAACTCTAGCAAATCCAGGTCTCCGGCAAACTGACATGTCATCATTTTAACAGACGCAAAGGAAACCTCAAAATAACTTTCTGTTTGAGCATAGAGACAGCTCAGACTTCCCGAGCACCGGCGCTGATCCAAAGAAAACGTTACCCAGCCTTCCAGGCTGAGTCAGAGAAGCACTTTCAGCATCCCAATCGGAAAACTTAATGTATTCTTTATAAATGTTTACTTCTTTAAATTGTGCATGCTCCATTTAGAGCAGCAGTGCCACATGTTTGTCCACTTTCAGAAAAGTGGCCGAGTAGGTAACAACATTCAACTCAATTGGAAGTACATGACATACGTACACATTGAAACATTTAATCTCCAAACCTTTTGTGTAAGTGTTCAGAAGTAACTTGCGGGAGACAGAAGATCACACAACGTCAGTGTGAGTATCTGAGATCAGTCACAAACGGCTGTAGTGAAAAAACAGCACTACTGGATTCTACAGTAGTTTGTGTAGCTAAAAGTGCAGGTACAGTAACAACCAAGGGTTTCAAATGCCCGGGCTCTTCCTGCAACTGAGCCATTCAGAGTTTGGCAAACCCTCACACAACCTGATTCAAACACGTGTAACCCCAAGGTCAAACTTCATGACAACTATTTGTAATCATTTATTATTTTAGTCATTTAGTGCTGTTTTCTACCAGCACAGGTTTAGTTATAAAGCTGTGCTGGGAAAACACAGTGATCATTGAAGTGCACACTAATTCAGTAGCACGTGTGTGTGTCTCTCTCTCAAAACTTGCAAACACTTATTTCGGTGCCCGTTACAATGCTGCCAGGCTCGGTACAATCCCTCGGGGAAGTCCCTCCTAGGACCAAAGGGGTTTAATTCCTGTGGCATGTTTAAGGGCTCTATATGGTGAATTGGTACATTTTTCACTCAAATCTGAAACCTGCATTTTATTTGATATGTTGCGTTAGATTTGGAAGGTTTGATTTCCTCTGGCTACTTCCCTTAGGCCGAGACTATAATAGGCGGGTGCGTGACGAAGCGCGCGCCTGCCGCAGAGGCAATTTGTGTCCTAGGGGGAGATGCGATGGGGAGGCGTGGCGGAGGTGTGGCCGTGACATCACAGAGCTGATTGGCCCTCATTGACTGAACCGCTCACGTGACCCGGCCGTCGGGCAACACAATTAAATTATTTTGCTAAAAATCAGCCGCCCCCTCGCTCAGGTGCGCGCTCTATGGCCGTCCTCATTGAGGTACGGCCTTTTGTTTGCGGTGCACGCGCCGCCGCTCTCACCATGGCCACGTCCGTGTGTTCAGCAAGTTCCCCCTTAACTTGACTGGTTCTCTGATATGGATAGGGGGTGAGATGAGGGTAAATAAAACCCTTGATTAACACACTTTCCCATTCATAGGCCCCTCAGAAAATCAACTTGTAACTAATTTCCCCCCCCCCAAAATGTATCGCCAAACCTTTGCTATTAGACTGGTTAGATATCTTTAGGGAAGCCAGTTAGACCGTCAAATACTTGTTTTCTGTCCGACTGTGGGATTGCAACTTTAAATGAGCTGTTACCAGACACTACTGGGTCTGACCATATACAGCTCTGGGATCTTATCTCCAAGCATTACGCTTTAGTGATTTTGCTGTAATTGCCAAGAAAACCTTTGCGCTGGGCACCAGAGATACACAAAATAAACAATGATACAGCCCATTTAAACCACAAATAATGCAAAAATGCTTAAGTCTCCACAACCAAGGCTTGGGACTTCCGGTGGCATGCAGAAAAGGAGCAAGGGCATCGAGTCTCCCACACGCACAGCTAGGAGAGGATCCAACAAGATTCTGCTACCATTCACTCACCAAAGCAGAACTCGGCTTTCGGTCGGAGCTTCGTGGCATCGCTGACCTGGGGAGGAAGATGGTTGGATGAGACGGCATTGAGCGTTCGCATGAAGATGTTACTGCAGCAAAGACCAGCAGGCGTCATGGAGATATTTAGTGAAGAGGTTCTTACCTTTGAAATATATGGCGAACTCTGGGGAGAGGGGGAGGCGGTAGGGGGGGATGGAAGGGTAGGGAAGGGAACCCTCGCTACTGCTAGAGTAGTAATATGTGGTGCTGCTATCTGGGGTGATATTACAGAACGAGCACAGAGAGAACAGAACCCCACTGGAGAGCACTCAAACATAAATCACAACAGACGTGAAATGGATAAGTATGTATGTAGGGTGAGGAGTGAGTGGATTAAAATACTTTAATGGGAGTAGATACTCAACTAAAATAAGTAGAACACCAAGTTCCCAGGGTAAATTAGACTCAATGATGAGCAACAAAAGCGCAGCGAAATAAAATTAACCGGATATTAGGCATAGAGTGTGGGCTACCATCCTTGTATATATATATATATATATATGATGCAGCCTTATGATTATATACCAAGGTGGCCTATGTCTGGTGGATATAACACAGGTGCAGCCACTCTGAGATAGCTGTGGCAGGTATATCAAGGTAGGGGTGCACTCACTCAGGTAAGTATAAGTGATTCAGCCTACCTATGTAATCGTGTAGTAATACAGGCAGATAGAACACTGCAAGTGTCAATAGCTGTCAGGTAAAACGCAGTCACAGCAGTGTATGACAAAGTACCCAAACTGAATATATCACTGGGGTAGGAGCACCCCTGATAAGGGGTGCCTGTTACAGACACAGGAGGTGGCTGTTGCCACGGTAGATAGATAGAGAACACTGAACAGTAGTACACAAGTAGTGTCTACTTACACCTCGGTAGGTAAACACAAAACAAGTCAGCCACTCTGTGGTAGCTGTGGTAGGTACAGCAAGGTAGGCGTGCTGTCACTCAGATAAGTATAAGTGAGTCAACCTACCCAATGTTATTGCAATACAGGCCGATAGAACACTGCAAATGTCAGTGTCAGTAGCTGTCAGAGAAACCGCAGTCTCAGCACTGTAACAAAGTACCCACACTGGATATATCACTGGGGTAGGAGCACCCCTGAAGGGGGGTGCCTGTTACAGACACAGGAGGTAGCTGTTACCGCGGTAGGTAGATAGAGAACACTGAACAGTAGTACACAAGTAGTGTCTACTTACACCTCGGTAGGTAAAAACAAAACAAATATCCGGTAAAAATAGTAGCAGACCCTATGGTAGCGCTTATTAGCTATGCACCTACTTGCTGATGCTGGGTGCTTTAAAGTATGCCTCGGGTACTGCTATGGTTAAAAAAGGACTTGCTCAATGCATATGCATAGCTCCGTGTAGGGAGCTAGTGTGAGGCGGTCGCGCTCTGATCACGAGCGTTAGTCCCGCCCCTTTGACGTGATGACATCACTGCCAACGTACGTTTCGCAAGGCATGCTTTCTCAAGGCTGGGTAGGAGCGTGTGTACAGTCCCCAGTATTTAACAGAGAGCGTGAGCTCTGATTGGTTGGTAAGTGTCCTATTCAAGGACTGAGGATAAGTTAATAACGTGGGTAGTGTTCATGTTAAGTGAAACTACAGCGCTGTGCATAAACACCCACTGCAAACATAGGAACTGACAGCAAGTTGCATTGAATTAGGGAGAAGCTATGGGGATATCGCAATAGGTGGCATGAGGTCACAAAGACCCACTAATGGTAAGTATAAAGCACTGGGCGGCTAAATGGAACATGGCTAAATAATGGAGATATTTAGTGAAGAGGTTCTTACCTTTGAAATATATGTCAGCTTAATGGAGCCTACAGAGGGAGAACCTGCTGGGAGATTCTGAAAGCAAAAGAGAAACGTAACGTAAGGTAACAAAAGCGGTTTCAAGTAAATGAAAATTACCTGGGAAAACGGGATTGTGCCCTGAACCCTACATCAAGATATATGTAGAGATCTATATAGAGGTCTATACACACACATAAACAATTGACAAATCCTCATTCCCTGCCAACACTTGACTGGACTGGTTCCAGGCTTAGTGCATAAATCAGTCAGCACAGGAGCCAGGAATATAAGTCTCTGTTCTACTGACAGCTGTATGAAAGAAAAAAAAGGCACAAACAAAAGCCCTTATATGATGACAATATAAACAGATGAGCTGTTGTATAAACAATAAAAGCAGCAATCTCCCACACCCCCCAGTTTCCAGCATGTCAGAGTTTTTTTGTGCATTGATGCGACACAAAAAATGTTTAAGCTAAAATATTTTACAACGTTACCTCCTGATGACAATACAACTTTCTCCGCTGGAGCAAGCCTCACTTACTACATGGATTTGTGTTCATCGGGAAAGTATATCAGGAACTAAGGGGGCCCCCTTTGGGGTCAGGGTAACATGGATCGGTGTTGGGAGAACCCCTGGTTCAGAGTCAGACAAGAAAAACAGTGTAGACAAGTTCTGCTTTAAAGCTGCAGACCAAGCATTATCCTACGTGTTTTTTTTTTTAATAAATCTGTTCTGTACTATGAGAAAATACTTGTAGCATTCTTTTTTTTTTACACAACTCTGAATTACATTTTTTATGTATTATAATGCAACAAGCCTTTTTATTTCTATAGCAAACATTTACAAAGCCACAGATACTGAGTCAATGCTCCTCTGCAGTCATTTAGTGAACCCCCGAGCCGAATCTTCGCCAATCGATCACAGGAGAACAGATCGATCGGCGACTTAGCTAATTACTTATCATTGTGCGGATTGTATTGATGCACATATTAAAAGGAAATTAATTAATTTTAAAAAAAACGGCACCTTGGACTGTTGCTTTAAACCTCTGCTTATTCCCACTGACATTACTTAAATAACTCATGGCTCTATGTATGGCACATCGTATGATATATGTTCCACTCTCACCTGAGGGTTGTCCATGTACCAGAGCAGGCTATTTTGGCAGGTGTCCAGGATGAAATATCTGCGCAGAAACTTCCCGCTGTTTTCATGCTCCTCGATGTCCAGGAAGCCACAGATGCGATTCTGACGATCCACATAAGGCATGTTTAGGCTGGAACATTACCCTGTGCAAGAAGGGGATGAGTAATTCGCAGTGCTCTAGTCACTTCTATCTATGTGACCCCAGATGAAAGAAACCACTACATGGGATGCAATGTCTGCTGCCCTCTTCTTGCACCTTGTCACCTACGCTGTTCAGCCCAACTTTTCTCCGTGTCTACACCCCACTCACCTGACATTTCCTCTGTGTGCATGCACCTCGCCTACGTCTTGTCTCTCCCTGCACTGTAAATGCCACCTCGTCTCCTCTCTCATGGTCCGTACACACTGTCCAGGCTACCGTCTAATGTCTCCTCCTCTCTCTTTAGACTGCATGGTGTCAAAGCTACAACCTTGTCATCACATCGCTCATTCCACTGACCTTGGCTCTGTAAGAGCAGCCTATTCTTTGTCCCTGCATAGCTCATCTCCAAAGCATGAAAGCTTGCGTTATCTCCCCGCTGCCAGATAGCTCAGTAACATGGTAATGGGCATGTGACCTATTTGAGTACGCTTTACCTTAAATACATTCAATACAATGAGACAGGATTTGGTCACACACACTACGCTTGTTCTAACAGATTTAGTGCCACTGCCAGTGCAGGAAATACATAGCAAGTGTGCTCAGCACACAATGGGCTCACAAAAAGGGCCCCACAGGGAAGAGGTATCTGGTAAAGCAGCGATGGTTATTTGCTGGTGAGAAGGGGCGCCTCAAAATTTCAGCATCTGCACACAGTATAGGAAACTTCAGCAGGACAACTATAGTGCAAGTGGCTAAAGGGGTATCTTACTGGTAAGAACACAGTATTTAAATTGGGTGAACCCAGTCTAAGAACCAGTGTTGATGCTCCTTGTGATTTTGGGGAAGTCACTTTATCTGCCTTTGCTTGAGGCATCTCAATTTAGATTGTAAGTTCTTCAGGAGCCCATGGCACCAGTAAAACATGCATATATATATATACACACACACACACACACACACACACACACACACACAGCATTACACAACTGTCTGCAACATATACATACACACACATGTGTGTATGTGTGTGTGTGTAACAGCCAGCAACGCACACTGTATATGAAAGAAACTAAAGGAATTAAGTATATAATACCTCTTCTACGGTTTCCAGCATTTGTTTAGCAACTTAAACTTGGGTTTCCGCCTACTGTGTATTTTTTGTACTAGGTGTGAAGCAGGGGGTCTCCGGAGCTGAACCACAGCACTTTTATTTCATTTTTTAAAAAGGAAAACACAGTTTGACCACAGATAACTACTTGGGAAACCCATTTGCTGTAAAATATCAGACTCCATTTGATCCCTGGCTTTCTTTTATATTTAGGACACCCTTATGTCTATCCCAAGCATTTTGGAATTCCTTTACCGTATTAGCCCCTACCACCTCAGCTGGGAGGCTATTCGACAAATCCAGCACCCTTTCCATGAAATACTTCCTCCTCACCTTTCCCTGTAGCCTGCCACCCTCCAGCGTCAGAGCATGAAGTCTTGTTCTAACACGTCTTTCTCTGACATATACTTCCTTCCTGTATATTTATGTATGAGAAAGTTTATCATATCCCCCCTCTCTTGTGTCCTCCAAGCTGTAAATATTAAGGTTCTTTTTGGCAAGTCGTATGCTTTAGGGCAGGAATGTCGAACTCCTTTCATATGAGGGGCCGGATTATAATTCATTTGGGCCATACGAACCATACAAAATACGCATATAAAAACAGTGTGCGGCTGTATGCTAGATGTCAGCATTAAGCTCACTCTTCCACCCTCACTCCCCTTTCTCTACCCACATGCCACACTCTTATCCCCCCTCCAAACACACGTAATATCTCCCCATTTACACTTACCGGGAGATAGAGTTGGTGTGAGGGGAGGGACCTGTGCATTGGAGGAAGGGGTTTTGCCTGTGGGGGGAAGAGGTCTGCGCTGTGGGGGGGGGAAGGGGTCTGCGCTGTGGGGGGGGGAAAGGGGTCTGCGCTGTGGGGGGGGGAAGGGGTCTGCGCTGTGGGGGGGGAAGGGGTCTGCGCTGTGGGGGGGGGAAGGGGTCTGCGCTGTGGGGGGGGAAGGGGTCTGCGCTGTGGGGGGGGAAGGGGTCTGCGCTGTGGGGGGGAAGGGGTCTGCGTTGTGGGGGGGAAGGGGTCTGCGTTGTGGGGGGGAAGGGGTCTGTGCTGTGGGGTGGAAGGGGTCTGTGCTGTAGGGGGGAAGGGGTCTGCGCTGTAGGTGGAAGGGGTCTGTGCTTTGGGGTGGAAGGGGTCTGTGCTGTGGGGTGGAAGGGGTCTGCGCTGTGGGGGGGAAGGGGTCTGTGCTGTGGGGGGGGAAGGGGTCTGCGCTGTGGGGGGGGAAGGGGTCTGCGCTGTGGGGGGGAAGGGGTCTGCGCTGTGGGGGGGAAGGGGTCTGCGCTGCGGTGGGGAAGGGGTCTGCGCTGTGGGGGGGAAGGGGTCTGCGCTGCGGTGGGGAAGGGGTCTGCGCTGTGGGGGGGGGAAGGGGTCTGCGCTGCGGTGGGGAAGGGGTCTGCGCTGTGGGGGGGGAAGGGGTCTGCACTGTGGGGGGGAAGGGGTGTGCGCTGTGGGGGGAAAGAGTCTGCGCTGTGGGGGGGAAGGGGTCTGCGCTGCGGTGGGGAAGGGGTCTGCGCTGTGGGATGGAAGGGGTCTGCGCTGTGGGGGGGAAGGGGTCTGCGCTGTGGGGGGGAAGGGGTCTGCGCTGCGGTGGGGAAGGGGTCTGCGCTGCGGGGGGGAAGGGGTCTGCGCTGTAGGTGGAAGGGGTCTGCGCTGTGGGGGGAAAAGGTCTGCGCTGTGGGGGGGAAGGGGTCTGCGCTGTGGGGGGGAAGGGGTCTGCGCTGTGGGGTGGAAGGGGTCTGCACTGTGGGGGGGGAAGGGGTCTGCGCTGTGGGGTGGAAGGGGTCTGCGCTGTGGGGTGGAAGGGGTGTGCGCTGTGGGGTGGAAGGGGTCTGCGCTGTGGGGTGGAAGGGGTGTGCGCTGTGGGGTGGAAGGGGTCTGCACTGTGGGGGGGAAGGGGTGTGCGCTGTGGGGTGGGAGGGGTCTGCGCTGTGGTGGGGGAGGGGTCTGCGCTGTGGGGGGGAAGGGATCTGCGCTGTGGGGGGGAAGGGGTGTGCGCTGTGGGGGTGGAAGGGGTCTGCGCTGTGGGGTGGAAGGGGTCTGTGCTGTGGGGGGAAGGGGTCTGCGCTGTGGTGGGGAAGGAGTCTGCGCTGTGGGGGGGAAGGAGTCTTTGCTGTGGGGGGAAGGAGTCTGCGCTGTGGGGGGAAGGAGTCTGCGCTGTGGGGGGAAGGGGTCTGCGCTGTGGGGTGGAAGGGGTCTGCGCTGTGGGGGGAAGGAGTCTGCGCTGTGGGGGGAAGGGGTCTGCGCTGTGGGGTGGAAGGGGTCTGCGCTGTGGGGTGGAAGGGGTCTGTGCTGTGGGGTGGAAGGGGTCTGCGCTGTGGGGTGGAAGGGGTCTGCGCTGTGGGGTGGAAGGGGTCTGCGCTGTGGGGTGGAAGGGGTCTGTGCTGTGGGGTGGAAGGGGTCTGCGCTGTGGGGTGGAAGGGGTCTGCGCTGTGGGGTGGAAGGGGTCTGCGCTGTGGGGTGGAAGGGGTCTGCGCTGTGGGGGGAAGGAGTCTGCGCTGTGGGGTGGAAGGGGTCTGCGCTGTGGGGTGGAAGGGGTCTGCGCTGTGGGGTGGAAGGGGTCTGCGCTGTGGGGTGGAAGGGGTCTGCGCTGTGGGGGGAAGGAGTCTGCGCTGTGGGGGGAAGGTGTCTGCGCTGTGGGGGGAAGGAGTCTGCGCTGTGGGGGGAAGGGGTCTGCGCTGTGGGGTGGAAGGGGTCTGCGCTGTGGGGGGAAGGGGTCTGCGCTGCGGGGGAAGGGCCTATGCTGCCTGTTCCATGCTGCTCCCACACCTGACTGCAGCAGGATCCCACAAGATAACCGGGCACTCCTATTGGCCCAGCAAGGCTCGCGAGAGTTCCTGCTGCAGTCAAGTGCGGGAGCAGCATGGAGCAGGCAGCACGAGCGCCTCCCCCACACCAGCACAGGCACCCTCTCCCACACCAGCACAGGCCCCCTCTCCCACACCAGCACAGGCCCCTCCCCCACACCAGCACAGGCCCCTCCCCCACACCAGCTCGTGTCCTGGTACCTGGTCTCCGGACCGGACAGAAGGTTCCGGAGGACCGCGTGTTTGACAGCACTGCACCCGTTTAGTAGCCCTTCTATGCACATACATCTCCAATTTATGTATGCCCTTCCTGAAATATGGTGTCCAGAACTTAACCCAGTACTATAGGTGCGGTCTCACCAATGGTCCATAAAGTGCACAGCATCCTATTTCTTTCTGCTGCTAATACCTCTCCCTGTACCACCTAACATCCTGCTGGCTCTCCCCATTGCTTTATTACTGTACATTGCTTTTAAGGTAGCTGAAATATTGTCTCTCAGGCCCCTTTCCTCTATAGTGGTCTTCTATACTTAAGAGAAATGAAACACCAAGGAATCTACTATATACACTGCTCTTTTTAGGCACTTTTACCAAACTTCCACTTTTCAAGGACAAATAATGTGATTAAGGAAGGTGAATACAATTGGAAAAAAGCTTTTTGTGCTTATAACAGCACCTTTTAAAGACTACTGCAAAACATGGTAGTAAATGTGATTACTATGTGCTCCATACAAACCCATACAGTTATCTCAGACCCGCTGCTTTTCTGCCAGCAATATTTACTTCAAGCAGCGTATTAAAAAACAAATGTAACGATTTGCGAACAAAAAGTAACCAAACTACAGCTGTGAATATAAATACTGGCCCTAATCTACATACGCAGACCGCAGACATGTAACCACTGAATAGATACTCTATAAACTACAGGACAGCTGACATTAGCCTTGTAAACGGTCTAGGAAGTTTGACAGCGACCAAATCACCACCAACGCTCCACGGCCAAAACTACTCACCGCCATCCACCATCTTCAAATGTCCACGGATCTCCCTAGCCGCAGAGCGTGCGGCCACCACTCCGGCTGCATTTGTGAGAGCGCCCCAGCAGGACCCTCAGTGCGACCGCCGGCAGGCAGAACACATTTTTTAATTTCACGTGGGAAACGTAAGCATGTGTCTGTCCTGCTGGCAGCCGCGCTGAGTATGCTGCTGGGTCGCACGCACAGGCGCGCTCACAAATACAGTCTGAGCAGCGGCCGTGCGAGGCGCCCTGTGGCTGGAGAGATTTGAGGACATTAAAAGATGGAGGAAGGCGGCCAGGTGGCCGGTGACGAAGGTGACCTACGGGTGAGTAGTCTTGGCGGCTATTTGGTCGCGGCCAGACATCCCATTCCGCATTGCCCATCCACACAGAGTAGCTCAATGCACAAGTCTGCCATGTTAACTTTGCGCGGTTCCCAAAAAGGCTAAGCACTACCCCATGGCGATACCCAAGATGGGTCTTTTTCCACTACCGTGGTTTCTTAATCCGTTTTTGGGGGTGTGGGAGGGAACTGCAGACACAGTGGGAATAAACATACTGAAGTATTGAAAGAAGAACTTCAAGCTGGAAGTGCAGTGTCATATTTAGTGTGGCTTTAGGCTTCTACACGTTTCCTTACATGGGAAGGCTTCAACATCAAAAAAAACTTCAGTGCACCTTAAATATTCACAAGCTCTATCCCAACTGTTAGCATTTCGTCTGGGAATTTAAAGAAAATGCATTATTCACAGAGCGCAACCAATTTCTTAGTCTCTGTGCAGAAAATAGTACACTAAACACACTCCTGACAACAGGGTAGCTCCTCGTCGCGCTGTGCATGCTTCCTCTCTAAAGAGCAGAAGCCACACTGGAACAACAGGACAAAGGAGACCTTCCATCAATGAACCTCTCTCTGCAGCTGAATCTTATTAGCGAAGCAAACATTGGGTCATTGTCCCATCTCAAAGAAACAATTGCAGGACACACAAAGCTCTCCCCCTCCATCCTGGGGCTTTCCTTCAGCGCAGAGCGGAGCTGCTTGCTATCACCCCTTAGGGACACGGGCCAAAGTCCAGCAGCCTGTGAGCAAGAAACTGTGGGGGCGCAGCTAGGAATGGGATCCGGATTTTGGAAAGCAGGCCCACGGAGTCACTTCCCTTCATTCTGTAAGAGGTCCCTTTTGGTTCAGAAATAATGTGTGCCTCTTTGTTTATGAAAATAGTACATAAATCTGCATTGATATTCAAAACAGCACTTCATATTTCAACAGTAACTGAATTAAATTGAATTCAAATACCTTCCATGTACTGAACAAAACAAAACACCTATCACCGGCATTCACATAACTCTGATAGGCCCGGGCAGCGACTGTGAAATAACCCTGGGGGCTCAACTCCAGTCCTCAAGCCACCTCTTTCCCCTCCCCCCACCCCAACAGGTCAGGTTTTCAGAATATCCCTGCTTAAGCACAGGTGGCTCAATGTGTCCCAGCTTCAGGGACTGAGCCCCCAATTGAGCCACCTGTGCTGAAGCTGGGATATCCTGAAAACCTGACCTTTTGGAGGGGCTGGAGGACTAGAGTTGAGCCCCCTTGAAATAACCTGTATCGTAATGAACAGGGGCCATTATTATTACACATTACTGTTTTAGTGTCCATTTCATTCAATCTATTGAGAGAGGTAAGAAAGCATTACAAAGATTACTACTGTAGGCTACGTGTGTGTTTAGCTCTGCCTCAATATATAAATAACACACTGGCAAGCCTATGCTACCATCACACCAATGCAGGTCTTTCCTAAACCAGACGGGGTTAATAATTAAAAACACATCTGTATTGAAGGCCTTCAGATTATTTTTCAGATTTAACCCTTTAGAGTGCACACCGTTCTCCGGAACTCAAACCAAGAGAGCGTTTGCGTAAGGAACATCCTGCTTGGAATAAGATCAGAGCGGAGGTGGAGTATCCAGCGGGCCAGGGCGTGAAGGAACCCCACTTACGTCCCAACCACATTCAGCTTTTAAGGAGCCAGCCCTTATGATTTGCAGGGCAGATCCTGGGGCTCTCAAAGGTTTAAAAGAAACAGGTGGACAAACAACCGCCTTTTGCAAACAATTAGACAATCTAAATCAGGGGCGGCAACTCCAGTCCTCCAACAGATCAAGTTTTAAAGGATATCCCTGCTTCAGCACAGGTGACTAAATCAGTGGCTTCGACTGAGTCACTGATTGAGTCACCCGTGCTGAAGTAGGGATATCCTGAAAACCTGACCTGTTGGTGGCCCTTGAGGACTGGAGTTGCCCTCCCCTGATCTAAATGGTGCCCTTAAAGCAGGGGAGTGCAAAGTTGTGGAGCAGCTCCCCCGGTGCTCGCGCCCCCCCCCCCCCTCTTACCTTGGTGTGGCGTCAAATGACGCTGCGGGGTCATGCGACATCACATGACGTCATTTGACGCCGCGTTGCCATGGAGACGAGTTCTAAAGCCGACAGAATCAAGGTAAGTTGAGGTTGCTGTGGCCTCACGCGATCCCAAAGGCATTTAAATTAAATGCCAGGGGAAAGAGGGCGGGGCCTCTGCAACCGCGGTGCAGCCCTCCCCCCCCCACCCCCCACCCCTCCAGAAAAATCTCACGCCCCCCAGTTTGCGCACCCCTGCCTTAAAGTAATTTAACCATGCTAAAAAGCTTCTTGTGTTTTTCTGGAAATGAGTTATAAATTGCATTTCTTAGGGGCATCTAAATGAATCAGTATTTGTCCATCAACCTAGCCTGGTCCTGATCATAAACATTCCCCCACAAGAGACTGTGCAAACGCTTATTGAAAACATAGTGGCATCAGACATAACCGTATCAAACCCCTTCCAGGTCTTATTTACAATGATTTAACATCTCCTTGGGGGAACATATGTACACGTGTGTCATGCATGTGTCCTCCCTCCCACATTGTACAGTGCTGCAGGATATGTTGGAACACACAAAATATAATACTACTAATAATATATATTTATAACTTAAAAATACTTCTAGAACAGATTTTTTTTTATAAAAATGGCACAAATTACTCAGAACTCCTTAAAAATGCTAATGCAATTGGTATAATTTGGTCGCAGAGGGATTTTCACCTTAAAAAGGTCCTCTTTACACCAGATTTAAAAAAACCAGTAAAGAGTATTTACATTCTGCTCATAATTCTGTTATAACGCCCCCACACACAAAAAAAAATTATATATATATTTTTTTTTTTCTAAAGTAGAAACTATCCAAAAAGCTCATCCTATAGCATGTGTTTAACTTCTTCACTGCCCAGGAAAGCAGGTTAAAACCTGCAGAAATATGGATAATATGGGGCAGAGATTCCTTATTTTGAACCACAACCCGCATGGGAACTCCCAGCTTTATTGCAGAGATAAAACATACATCTAAGGCCCCGGACATGTTACCTGCTTGCTGGCGGAAGCGCGCTGAGGCGCGCTCCCGCTCAGCACTGAGCCCCTACAGCCGCAATTAGAGCGGCTTTAGTAGGGGCTCACCTGCGCTTCCGCGCGCTTGCGGAAGCGCAGGTCTTGGGGGAATTTAAAATTCCCCCGCTTGCCGGCGAGACAGGCCGGTCACGTGAGCGGTTCGCCCAATGAGGGCGAACCAGCTCCGTGATGTCACTGGCCCGCCCCCGGCCAGTGACGCGCCCGCCCCCTGACGGTCTGTCCCCCTTCTACCCCGATCCATGTCTCGTGTGTGTGTGTGTGTGTGTATGTATATGCATGTGTGTGTGTGTGTGTGTGCCTTTGTGTGTGTGTGTGTGTGTGTGTGCCTTTGTGTGTGTGTGTGTGTGTGTGTGCCTTTGTGTGTGTGTGTGTGTGTGTGCCTTTGTGTGTGTGTGCCTTTGTGTATGCATGTGTGTGTGTGCCTTTGTGTATGCATGTGTGTGTGTGTGTGTGTGTGTGTGTGTGTGTGTGCCTTTGTGTATGCATGTGTGTGTGTGTGTGTGTGTGTGCCTTTGTGTATGCATGTGTGTGTGTGTGTGTGTGTGTGTGTGTGTGTGTGTGTGTGTGTGTGCATTTGTGTATGCATGTGTGTGTGTGTGCCTTTGTGTATGCATGTGTGTGTGTGTGTGTGTGTGTGTGCCTTTGTGTATGCATGTGTGTGTGCCTTTGTGTGTGTGTGCCTTTGTGTATGCATGTGTGTGTGTGTGCCTTTGTGTATGCATGTGTGTGTGTGTGTGCCTTTGTGCGTGTGCGTGTGCATGTGTGTGTGTGTGTATGTGTATGCATGTGTGTGTGTGTGTGTGTGTGTGTGTATGTACAGTATATGTGTGTGCATGTGTGTGTGCATGTGTGTGTGCATGTGTGTGTGCGTGTGTGTGTGTGTGTATGCGTGTGTGTGTATGTGTATGCGTGTGTGCGCGTGTGTGTGTGTGTGTGTATGTATATGTGTGTGCATGTGTGTGTGCATTGTGTGTGTGTGTGTGTGTGTGTGTATGTGTATGCGTGTGTGCGCGTGTGTGTGTGCGTGAATATATTTATCAAAGTTGCACAATGTTAATAAATAATTTATTCTCACAACATGTCTTTTTTTTTTAATTTTTAAGATATTATATAATACACACACACACACACACACACACACACACACGTTCCCCAGTGACACACACACTGACAGCTACCAACACACACAGTGATACCCGCCTCCCAAGCGCTTGCTGTCTCCTCTGTAAGGACAGCAAAAAGCTCCAGGTAGAGCGAGCGGCAGCAAGCGAGAGCGAGCAAGCGCCAAACATGGCCAAGGCCTAATGGATGATTAGCTTGGCTGCGAGAGCAGGCAGTAATGTTATACACATATAAGATTACCTTACCCCTGACACACCCAGCAAAAGCGCCGAGTGCTCCCGATGGCCTGATACTCCACATATTTCCACCCAATTCACCACCCTTCACAGCAAGAGGGGCAGGAAGAGAACTACTCTGCAATGGATGGCTGAATTAGTCACTTGAACACCAGCATTAAAGCAGTCGTGTATACAAATGAGTACGGTGTAAGTATAGGCAGCAGCACTATAAAAACATTACAGCTCAAAAAGTTCCCCCTTCTTAGGATTGGTCCCCACTGGCTACTGCAGCGCCTGCCGGACAAGAGCCGCCCCTCAATGGGGCCGGGGGTGGCCGCTGCGCGGTGCGTTTTTCAGACTCACATTAAAAGTGTGATTAGACCTGTGACGGAGCGTTAGGCCACGCCCCCGGCGGTACAGCCAATGAGGGTGAAACTGCCGGGTGACGTCATGGCCGCGCCCCTCGTCTTTCCCCCTGCAGCTAACTGCAGGCCGGGGAATTCGGCTGCACGCGCCGCCAGCCTCGCAGCCGCGCGTGCAGCGCAGGCACTAGGGCCGTAGCCTTAGGCCAAGTCCATACAGCTTTCGCCCGCGCGGAGGCGTGCACGTCCATGATGTCACCAGCGTGAAGCAGGGTGCTTCGGACATGCTAGACACACCGTCGGGGGGACGTGTTTAGGGGCGTGTCCTTGATGTCACGGAGCTAGTTCGCTCTCATTGGGCGAACTGCTCACGTGACCTGCCAGTCGTGCAGAGAAATCAGTTTCAACCAATTCCTCGCGCAACGCGCCCCCTCCTGCTGTCGCACCCGCACGGTCTATGGGCGTGATCAATGCCTTAAGGCAATGTGATCGTGCCGCGCGCGGACAGCATGGACTTAGCCTAAAGCTGCACTTATACAGATTGCGACGTCGACTGATGACGTCACCCTTGAGACAAGTTTTATTTGGAAGTTTAGGCGACGCAGCTGGATGACGTCATAAAAGGGGAGGGCAGAGGCACGGAGAAGCTCCCGATTGGCCGCAAGGGGAGACCGTTGCAGAAAAAAATCAAATATCAATGACTACCAGATTTCTGGTAGCACTGTCGCTCCGTTGCCATCGCTTCCACTATAAGTGCATGCAACGGCGACAATGCATTTTTTTTTCCGCGACCCGACATCGCCAGCACTATAAGCGCAGCCTTAGAAAGCCATGCAGTAACAAAGGAGGGAGAGGGAATAGGGGGTATGATACCTTATATTCCACCAACAATTAGTTGATGTTACAAGCTTTCCAACCTTTCAGGGTCCTTCATCAGGTCCTAATCCTACCCGGAGAGGTTCGAAAGCTTGTAAAATACCAACTACTTGTTGGTCCAATAAAAAGGTTTCATACCCCCTACTCCCTCTCCCTACTATGTTACTACATGGAAGGATGGACCAACACGGCTACCCACCCTTCTTTGCTTATATAGCTATGAAATATATTAAACTTTTTCTACAGTCGCAATGTATTTGCAGGAAGAGATTGTACCTCACCTCTCCGCACTGTCCTGTAACCAAGAGCATTGTGTGTGGTTAATGGTTTCAGCAGATAAAACAAAAAGTGGGATAACTCCAATGCGGTTTTAGGAAATATTTTAGATAAGAAAAAACCCACTGAAGCTTTATATACAGTATTGCCAATCCGTATCACTGTATGCTATTCATTTTTTGTTAAGCGCATTCATACTTAAACACAACAATTGACCTTTTCCAGATTAACCTTGCGGTTGTGCTCGCTATTAATATATTGCATTCGGAGACGGTCTGACTAAGCTTATCTGAATCCCTGAGGGCTATTTCTTGAACAAGGGAAATTTAAAAACACGGATAGAAATATTGATCTATATGCATATCCTGGCCAGGTTCACCATCTTGGAGATGTATCTTGACCATACCTCTCTATTCACTCGCAGGTTTTGCAGAGCAGGGATTTCTCCGTGTGCACATTCTAAAGTTGTTCTGTTTGGTGGGCAATACTTAGAACGTATTAAATGATGTACTTTTCCACATTCGTGCAAGAAACTATAGCAGCAATTCTACCAGCGAGGCATGCTAAAAATGTCGCTACTATCAGACACATACTGACCTTCCGAAAACCCATCAGTGGAACATTTAGCATCAGAAGCATGTAGGTTGTTTAAATAATGCAAATTCAGAGGTATTTGCTCCTGAAACAAAATCTCAGCTGAGTTCCAACCAGCGATGACATGTTCTGTCCCAGTGAAGAGGCGACAACTATCCTGTTCCAAATTACAAGCCTCGAAACGTGTTCATGTTGATGCCTCACTAAAATGTGACTGCCACCAGCCGCCTTAAACCGTCTCGCACCAGGCAGACAGTTCTGCGCTTTAAAAATCACTCAAAGGGGTCAAACACTGCCATCTAATTAACCCCTTCATGATATGCGGGATTCCTTTAAGCTTCAAAAAGTCATCAGTTGTTGAGTGTTAGTACCATGTATTGCCTAAATTACTGAAACTGAGCACATGCAGCAACTCTAGATACAACTAGAAATGCAAATACCAAAGAATTCAGGCAGTAGGGAGTTTGAATGCAGTTTCCAGGGAACTCAAGGTTAATTCCCCAAACCAACACCAGTCATTTGGCAATATGACTCTAGGATCTGATTGTACTTTACAGCAGAGGGGCTCAATTCCAGGCCTCATGCCCCCACCCCCCAAACAGGTCAGGTTTTCAGGATATCCCAGCTGCAGCACAGGTGGCACAATCAGAGGCTCAGTCAAAGACTGAGCCTCTGATTGAGCCACCTGTGCTGAAGCAGGCATATTCTAAAAACCTGACCTGTTGAGGGGGCTTGAGGACTGGAGTTGAGCCCCCCTGCTTTAGAGCACAGACTAAAATAAAACTCGGCCAATTAATCTCATGCTGTCGAAGACTGCTCATAATTCAAATTGCAGGTGAGCTCTGCAAGTAAAACATTCATGTAGTTCCCATGGCTACTCGGTCACATTCGCCACTTCCCCCCAAACCATGCACACGTCATAACGATGCCGCCATAAAGAACAAAGCAAGTCGGGGGGCAATAAGCTCTTAGTCCAAGATAAGGTTTTAAATCTATCACAAGAGCACCAAGTCAGAGTGCATCTTCAGGATTGCAACACACATCTCATTTTTGTTCCACGTGCCTTCTTATGTGTTCCCAAATGTATTCGTTATGCTATAAACCACGTGCAGTTTATGTTCCCCAGGACAGGATTGGGAACATATAGTTGTTATAAACTAGAGGTACCTTCACTGTGGAGCTACACAAAAGCACTGTAAAATAGACTGAGATCTGGAAGCAGGGCAGGAAGGACCACGAGCTCCCACGTGCAAGACACCCCCTTAAAGCACACACTGCTTGCATAAATGACCTTTTAAATTGGTAACCCACCACTTTTCTCTCTTTAAAATTTAAGGATCCTCATGAACAATGATATGGACCATAAAAGAGTCAGAAGAAAGATGTTCTTATGGCCCAAAACAGTGTTGATGAGCAGGGTTTTAATGGATAAGGAACAAATTAGGTTCTTATTTTACATACACGTGGTTACTTACGCATTTAAGTGCAATAAAGGAGGGGTTCTCAACTCCAGTCCTCAAGACCCTCTAATAGGTCAAGTTTTAAGGGTATCCCTGCTTCAGCACAGGTGGCTCAATAAGTGGCTCAGTCTTTCGACAGCACCACTGATTGAGCCACCTGTGCTGAAGCAGGGATATCCTGAAAACCAGACCTGTTGAGAGGGGGGGGTGCCTTGAGGACTGGAGTTGAGAACCCCTGCAATAAAGTATAGGCTCTCCCCATTCATGTATCTTATTTTAGGGAAGGCTTTTACATGCATAATGTACTCTGAGAATCCAAAACATGACACTCCTATTTAAAAAAATAAAATAAAAAGTGTGTGTGCCGAGCACGCGCATTTTAAGTAAAACTTATTTGTCTTTTGTCACATAAATTGTATTTGTCAGGTGGTGTTTATAATTAAAAATCAAAACACAATTTCAGTGCCAAAACGCAAAGAAGTCTGACTTAGAACGCGTTTTAGCTATTTTCACTTCTATATTTATAGTAACTGTGAATTCCTTGCGTGTCAGTCTGTGTGTGTGTGTGTCTCTGTGTGTGTGTGTGTGTGTCTCTGTGTCCTGCTGCTGGTGCGCCGGTGCCTTCTGGCAGGCGCGCCGAGCCGGAACCAGCGCCTACTGCGCAGGTGCGCTCGGCTGGAGCCATCGGCAACGGCTCCTGCTTGCCGAGCGCGAGAGGCCTCCGCATCCACGCCGAGCTGGCAACACTGACGGCCTCTTCTGCCAGCAGTGACGTCACTTCCGTGGCTGCACTTCCGTCACCATGAAGGCGATTTACTCCAAGGCAAATTTTCATTTGGTAGGTTTGCCAGCATAGAAGTTTCACTTCAAAAGCCTTAAATTATGACGATTAGAGTTTCAGGGTCATATCTGCCCAGGAGGTGCAGGCAACAAAGGATGACAGTACTAACAACTCACTGTGTGGTAAATATACAAGTCCATGGGGGGCCGTCTGTCACGCAGTTATCACACAATGAGCATGGAAGAGATGTCTTCCTCTGTCACACAGTGTAATCAAGTGAGTGGGATCTGTCACTCTCTGGGGAGGGGATTAATGGCCATCGCGCTCTCTCTGGGGGTCTAATTAGTCTCTCAGGGAAGGTGAGAGGTTTCTCTGCAGTCAAATTAGGTTATTTGATTTATTGGCATGACATTTACATTTCAGTGTTGCCAAAGCCTTGTATAAAAGAGAGCAGGTTATAATATTTATAAGGTACATAGGTAACAGTTACACAGAAGTATGTGGGGTTTAGGTTTACGGCGCGTCTCAGTCTGTGGGTTTATCTGTGTGCGGCTAAATCTGCAGTCACTTTCTCTCTAGAGGATCCGGCTTATCTCTCTGAGGGAACAGTTATCCAACTGCCTTCTCTCACTGGAACGGGTCCCTCTCTATCCCCCTCAGTGGCAACTCTCTCCTGGAGGCAGCTCTCTCTCTCTCCTGGAGGCAGCTCTCTCTATCTCCTGGAGGCAGCTCTCTCTCTCTCTCCTGGAAGCAGCTCTCTCTCTCTCTCTCCTGGAAGCAGCTCTCTCTCTCTCTCTCCTGGAGGCAGCTCTCTCTCTCTCTCTCCTGGAGGCAGCTCTCTCTCTCTCTCGGAGGCAGCTCTCTCTCGGAGGCAGCTCTCTCTCGGAGGCAGCTCTCTCTCTCTCTCGGATACAGCTCTCTCTCTCTCGGAGGCAGCTCTCTCTCTCTCTCTCTTGGAGGCAGCTCTCTCTCAGAGGCAGCTCTCTCTCGGAGGCAGCTCTCTCTCTCGGAGGCAGCTCTCTCTCTCGGAGGCAGCTCTCTCTCTCGGAGGCAGCTCTCTCTCTCGGAGGCAGCTCTCTCTCTCGGAGGCAGCTCTCTCTCTCTCGGAGGCAGCTCTCTCTCGGCGGCAGCTCTCTCTCTCTCGGCGGCAGCTCTCTCTCTCTCGGCGGCAGCTCTCTCTCTCTGCGGCAGCTCTCTCTCGGAGGCAGCTCTCTCTCGGAGGCAGCTCTCTCTCTCTCTCTCGGAGGCAGCTCTCTCTCTCTCTCTCGGAGGCAGCTCTCTCTCTCTCTCTGAGGCAGCTCTCTCTCTCTCTCTGAGGCAGCTCTCTCTCTCTCTCTGAGGCAGCTCTCTCTCTCTCTGAGGCAGCTCTCTCTCTCTCTGAGGCAGCTCTCTCTCTCTCTCTGAGGCAGCTCTCTCTCTCTCTGAGGCAGCTCTCTCTCTCTCTGAGGCAGCTCTCTCTCTCTCTGAGGCAGCTCTCTCTCTCTCTGAGGCAGCTCTCTCTCTCTCTCTCTCTGAGGCAGCTCTCTCTCTCTCTCTCTCTCTGAGGCAGCTCTCTCTCTCTCTCTCTCTCTCTGAGGCAGCTCTCTCTCTCTCTCTCTCTCTCTGAGGCAGCTCTCTCTCTCTCTCTCTCTCTGAGGCAGCTCTCTCTCTCTCTCTCTCTCTCTCTCTGAGGCAGCTCTCTCTCTGAGGCAGCTCTCTCTCTGAGGCAGCTCTCTCTCTCTCTGAGGCAGCTCTCTCTCTCTCTGAGGCAGCTCTCTCTCTCTCTGAGGCAGCCCTCTCTCTCTCTCTATGAGGCAGCTCTCTCTCTCTCTCTCTGAGGCAGCTCTCTCTCTCTCTGAGGCAGCTCTCTCTCTCTCTGAGGCAGCTCTCTCTCTCTGAGGCAGCTCTCTCTCTCTGAGGCAGCTCTCTCTCTCTCTCTGAGGCAGCTCTCTCTGAGGCAGCTCTCTCTCTCTGAGGCAGCTCTCTCTCTCTGAGGCAGCTCTCTCTCTCTGAGGCAGCTCTCTCTCTCTGAGGCAGCTCTCTCTCTCGGAGGCAGCTCTCTCTCTCGGAGGCAGCTCTCTCTCTCGGAGGCAGCTCTCTCTCTCGGAGGCAGCTCTCTCTCTCGGAGGCAGCTCTCTCTCTCTCTCTCTCTCGGAGGCAGCTCTCTCTCTCTCTCTCGGAGGCAGCTCTCTCTCTCTCTCTCGGAGGCAGCTCTCTCTCTCTCTCTCGGAGGCAGCTCTCTCTCTCGGAGGCAGCTTTCTCTCTCTCTCGGAGGCAGCTCTCTCTCTCTCAGAGGCAGCTCTCTCTCTCTCGGAGGCAGCTCTCTCTCTCTCTCGGAGGCAGCTCTCTCTCTCTCTCGGAGGCAGCTCTCTCTCTCTCTCTCGGAGGCAGCTCTCTCTCTCTCTCTCGGAGGCAGCTCTCTCTCTCTCTCGGAGGCAGCTCTCTCTCTCTCTCGGAGGCAGCTCTCTCTCTCTCTCGGAGGCAGCTCTCTCTCTCTCTCTCTCTCGGAGGCAGCTCTCTCTCTCTCGGAGGCAGCTCTCTCTCTCTCTCTCTCGGAGGCAGCTCTCTATCTCGGAGGCAGCTCTTTCTCTCGGAGGCAGCTCTCTCTCTCGGAGGCAGCTCTCTCTCTCTCGGAGGCAGCTCTCTCTCTCGGAGGCAGCTCTCTCTCTCTCGGAGGCAGCTCTCTCTCTCTCGGAGGCAGCTCTCTCTCTCTCGGAGGCAGCTCTCTCTCTCTCGGAGGCAGCTCTCTCTCTCTCGGAGGCAGCTCTCTCTCTCTCGGAGGCAGCTCTCTCTCTCGGAGGCAGCTCTCTCTCTCGGAGGCAGCTCTCTCTCTCGGAGGCAGCTCTCTCTCTCTCGGAGGCAGCTCTCCCTCTCGGAGGCAGCTCTCCCTCTCGGAGGCAGCTCTCTCTCTCGGAGGCAGCTCTCTCTCTCGGAGGCAGCTCTCTCTCTCTCGGAGGCAGCTCTCTCTCTCTCGGAGGCAGCTCTCTCTCTCTCGGAGGCAGCTCTCTCTCTCTCTCGGATGCAGCTCTCTCTCTCTCTCGGAGGCAGCTCTCTCTCTCTCGGAGGCAGCTCTCGGAGGCAGCTCTCTCTCTCTCTCGGAGGCAGCTCTCTCTCTCTCGGAGGCAGCTCTCTCTCTCTCGGAGGCAGCTCTCTCTCTCTCTCGGAGGCAGCTCTCTCTCTCTCTCTCAGAGGCAGCTCTCTCTCTCGGAGGCAGCTCTCTCTCTCTCTCTCTCAGAGGCAGCTCTCTCTCTCTCTCTCTCTCTCAGAGGCAGCTCTCTCTCTCTCTCTCTCCTGGAGGCAGCTCTCTGTCTCTCCTGGAGGCAGCTCTCTCTCTCTCTCCTGGAGGCAGCTCTCCCTCTCTCTCTCTCCTGGAGGCAGCTCTCTCTCTCTCTCTCTCTCTCTCTCTCTCCTGGAAGCTGCTCTCTCTCTTCTGGAGGCTGCTCTCTCTCTCCTGGAGGCTGCTCTCTCTCTCCTGGAGGCTGCTCTCTCTCTCTCTCTCTCTCTCCTGGAGGCTGCTCTCTCTCTCTCCTGGAGGCTGCTCTCTCTCTCTCCTGGAGGCTGCTCTCTCTCTCCTGGAGGCAGCGCTCTCTCTCTCTCCTGGAGGCAGCGCTCTCTCTCTCTCTCCTGGAGGCAGCGCTCTCTCTCTCTCTCCTGGAGGCAGCGCTCTCTCTCTCTCTCCTGGAGGCAGCGCTCTCTCTCTCTCTCCTGGAGGCAGCGCTCTCTCTCTCTCCTGGAGGCAGCGCTCTCTCTCTCTCCTGGAGGCAGCGCTCTCTCTCTCTCCTGGAGGCAGCGCTCTCTCTCTCTCCTGGAGGCAGCGCTCTCTCTCTCTCTCCTGGAGGCAGCGCTCTCTCTCACTACTGGAGGCAGCGCTCTCTCACTACTGGAGGCAGCGCTCTCTCACTACTGGAGGCAGCGCTCTCTCACTACTGGGAGCAGCGCTCTCTCACTACTGGGAGCAGCGCTCTCTCACTACTGGGAGCAGCGCTCTCTCACTGACTCTCCTGGAGGCAGCTCTCTCACTTTCGTGGAGGCAGCTCTCTCTCTCTCTCGGAGGCAACTCTCTCTCTCTCTGAGGCAGCTCTCTCTCTCGGAGGCAGCTCTCTCTCTCGGAGGCAGCTCTCTCTCTCGGAGGCAGCTCTCTCTCTCGGAGGCAGCTCTCTCTCTCGGAGGCAGCACTCTCTCTCTCGGAGGCAGCTCTCTCTCTCTCGGAGGCAGCTCTCTCTCTCGGAGGCAGCTCTCTCTCTCTCGGAGGCAGCTCTCTCTCTCTCTCGGAGGCAGCTCTCTCTCTCTGAGGCAGCTCTCTCTCTCTCTCTCTCTCTGAGGCAGCTCTCTCTCTCTCTCTGAGGCAGCTCTCTCTCTCTCTCTCTGAGGCAGCTCTCTCTCTCTCTCTGAGGCAGCTCTCTCTCTCTCTCTCTCTGAGGCAGCACTCTCTCTCTCGGAGGCAGCTCTCTCTCTCTCGGAGGCAGCTCTCTCTCTCTCTCAGAGGCACCTGGAAGCTGCTCTCGCCCTCTCCTGGAGGCTGCTCTCTCTCTCTCTCCTGGAGGCTGCTCTTTCTCTCTCTCCTGGAGGCTGCTCTCTGTCTCTCTCCTGGAGGCTGCTCTCTCTCTCTCTCTCTCTCTCTCTCTCTCTCTCTCTCTCTCGGAGGCAGCTCTCTCTCTCTCTCTCAGAGGCACCTGGAAGCTGCTCTCGCCCTCTCCTGGAGGCTGCTCTCTCTCTCTCTCCTGGAGGCTGCTCTTTCTCTCTCTCCTGGAGGCTGCTCTCTGTCTCTCTCCTGGAGGCTGCTCTCTCTCTCTCTCTCTCTCACTCGCTCTCTCTCCTGGAGGCATCTCTCTCTCTCCTGGAGGGATCTCTCTCTCTCTCTCCTGGAGGCATCTCCCTCTCTCTCTGACTCTCCTGGAGACATCTCCATCTCCCTCTCTCCTGGAGGCAGCGCGCGCTCTCACCTGTATAGTGCAGTTCCATATCAGTGCAGCCGGTGAATGTCTCTCCTAAGCACCGCCGCTCCCTCTCTGCGGGCGGAAGGCCTCACACTCCGACACCTTCACCAACATGGCCGCCGCTGCCACCATCCACCAATCAGGGCCGCGCAGTGTAGTTGACGCCGCGGAGGCACCGCCCCCTCAGCGTGACAGCGCATTATACCTGCCCAGCTCCGAGGAATGCTGGCCGGTGACGTCACCGCAATAAGTAAAACGTCACACACACAAGTAAACGACATATATTTATTTAAAGGAGAAATGCAAATAGAAAACACATCTAGGGCGCGCGTGTATATATATATATATATATGCCACGAATAACATTTTATTATATAATATATATATATATATACACACACACATTCACACATTCACACATACACACATTTTTAATGCCCATATACTGGAGCAAGAAAGAAATCGATTATTTTGCATTTTAATAGACCAGCATCATGTTTTTATACATTTTATATAAGGACATTTCATGTTAGCCCATACAAGGTAGCAACTGCCCGCAGAAAAATGTCCTTTTTCATAGTATGCGAAGCGCGTAGTTCCGAGCTGGGACGTGTCGCTTTTTGTCCGTTGACGGCCATGTATCTTCCCTAAGCACTTTGCCCACTCCCATAGGGTAAGTCAGACATCACTACTGCAGTGACGCCGGCGTATCTGTGAGAGCGCATTTTTAGGTTGGCGTGCTTCGTAGACTGCAGTCATGGGCAGCAACAGCACTCTAATCATTAAGTAAGGCCTCGTTCAGGGTGCTGGCTTCGGAGGGAGGGCGTGCTTACGTGTGAGCTGCCGTGGGACACAATGTATTAAAATTGAATATTGGTTGTCAGGGTAGCAGCTGCTCTGTCTCCGAAGTGCGAAGTTGACGCTGGCTACAGTTTCAATAAACAAACCAAGTCGTTTTTTGAAGCTGCAGCAGCGTCACTGGGACCTCGGCAGCCAATGAAATCATTCTTGAGAATGATTTCAAGACAGCAACTTCGATCCCTAACCTCAGGTCTGTAGCCCCGCCCCCTCAACTCCTGAAAAAGTCTGCTGGGGATGAACACACATCGCCCAGCAGACTGCCGCCCGCCCTCCCGAACGCCCGCCCTCCAACTCCTGCCTCTGGCACCCTGAACGAGGCCTTATACTGACTGGAATCGATGTATTTTCAGTCACAGCTAGAGTCTATCGTAAAGTGTTCAAAACTGCTGCTCGTGCCTACATCTTCATTGATGTTAAGTACGACTGTAGCTACTTCATATGCTTACTGTAGTGCTACTTTCAGTACACAACCCAAATAAACAGTTAAATCTGTAACAGTTTAGTGGTAAGAGGGTCCCATTCAGGGTTCCCACTTGTGATTTGGGGTAATTAATTGTGATACTATATAGCAGGTAACACAGTATAACTACCTTACCACTGCAGTATAACTTAATACCTATCAATCCTTCAGCAATAGGATACAAAGTGGTTATACGACTAGATATCCACTTTAAGATCATATGTACTAAATATATAGATCATACGCTTCAAGTTTCAGATTATACTATACATCTCAGCACTCTATCAATTAGCTAGATCGGTAGCACATATACGCCCACACGCCCTCCGTTATTTTTAATTCATTTTAATTATTTTTTTTGTTTTTCATCGCTTCACCCAAACACTAATAATAATAATAATAATAAAGCATTCATTTTAATTTAGGATGTCTCTCTAGTGCCACATATTGGGATCCTTTCTTTCCAAGTCTACAGTTTATTTCCCTGTGAGCACCGCCCCTTTACACTGTTTGGCATTTCCTCTATTATCAATTAGACCTCTTTTTTACGTTGAGCAGGGTTATCATACGACTTCAATAAGCCTATTTCTGTCTACCTCATTAACTTGATACTCAATAAACTGTACTACCTTACATCTTCCCTGCGGCTGTCTGTCATCCTTACTGGGTCTCACAAGGACGCCGGGGTCTGCGTATACACCACACAGGTATACAGAGAACCAGCTGCTGACGGAAGGAGGCACAACAGTGCATAAAGAACTTACCGATGAGAACCATTCTCACACACGGCTGTGTGAGTAAAGTATTTACTTATATATTCTAATCACCCCCCCCCCCCCCACCCCACCCTTTGAGAGCTCAGATTTATCTTGAGGAGAACGTGTAATACTAACCACTGTTTATTTTACCTTTGCGCTCACCGCCTTTTATCTCTATCGGTTCATGAGGATCAAGGGAGGATCCTCTTTCTGGTTGAGCAGCATCATATAACCGGGCCAGTATTGTACCATTTGGTTTTAATGGGCACATCTTTTAAATTTGATATCTACTCGCATTAGAGGGAGCGCCCCAGATTTTTTTCTATCACATTACTATTTATTATACTAGCTGAAAGTACCCGACGTTGCTCGGGAATTCTAAGAAATCAACCTCATCCCCTCCCCCATATCTTTCCCTCTCCCCCTCCTCTTCTCTCCCCCCTCACTTTCCATTAATACCTTATGATGTCCCCAATTCTATCCGCCTCTCTCTCCTTCTCCAGTATTCGTACTTTCTCCTCACCTGCCAACTGACTTCCTCTCTTTCTTTCTTCATCTGCTTTCTGTGTAAACTTTATAGCTATCTGACGCTCCTTATCTGCCACAGTTTTGGCGTGCAGAATGAGACACAAACAAACATAATGAGACATACAGACAAATATTCTGAAATATATAGTAGATATTAAATGTGCCAGCATTAAAAGTGTCCAGCAAACGGGAACACAAGACTGTCACACGTCACCTGCAGTCAGCTGGCAAGTATTTTCTCTTATGTGCAGATCTGCCAATGATCAACTTGGAATCCTTTGTGGACGTCTTGTTAGTGAAGGCGTGAATGCTGTGAAACAGTATCTTATATAACAAAAAACATGTGCATTGTATTTTGTTCTATTTAAGCACATTGTGTAAACCTGTGTCAGCTGTGTTTCAGTCTCTAATGAGAATCAGGCTCTGCAATAACATCCCATACATTCTCCTCCAAAAATAGTCAGCTTTGTAAACTCAGCCACCTTGTGCACATTTCACTAAACATACCACTTGAACCGAGAGATCTGTTGTACTTTGTACACTTTCCTGCCCAACCATTACGGATGAGGTTACATATTATTTTGTTACCTTGTTAACTAAGTTTAATACATAAACATATTTTTTTTGAAAATTAAAAAGTCAAGGTAACTATGGGAAATTTGACAGCATGCAAAATAGCCTGATGCCTAATCTAATATTCACTGGGGAGTTCTACCTTCTGTTTGTCCTTTTCATAGAGATTTCAATACATGTGTGGGAATAAGTAAGTGATTATAAAGATGTATGCACTGTTCTTTAATACCAGAGAAAGTTTCACTGTAGTTATAATTGAAATGTAAAATGCATAATGTGTACCATGCCTCCTCCCCGAACCTTTTTCTTTTCTATGACTTCTTTCCAATTCCCCCCTTTTTTTTGGTTCTTGGAAAAACCACTAAAACTTTCAATAAAGTAAGAGTTAAAAAACAAAAAACAAAGTTAGGTTATAAACTAATAATAAGAAAATGCTTGGGGGGAGGGGGTGGCATTATATTACATTTACTCGGTGTATTCATGCCTGGAACTGTGACACAGATATGTATGGAGCATGATACCAGGGAGAATAAATCAGCAGTATATGGATAGAACAGCCTTCCAACAGGAGTCAAGTCATTGGAAAGGTGAAGCCTATCGTGGCAGAAAGGCATAGTCTGTATGTGGTACAGTACGGGGGCCGTGTATCAAATCTCCAGGCTGACAAATGGGCAAAAATATGTTACCAGAGTTATCTTACGATAAAATCTCCATTAATTTTAGTTAGAATTTTTTTTCCTTCGATGAATTTGTGGCTATTTTTCTGCACTACTTTGCGCCCCAGTTTTGCAGCTGGGAGACAGATTCATAGCTTACTTTGATTTTGTAGCAAGCGGGGGGCAATAAGCCGACTGTTTAGGCCAGAGGGTATTCCCTGCATCAGTTTCTATACTAATAATACACAGTAGCACAGTGTGTGAATGGTAAAGTGAGTTTCACAGTGCGGAAAATGTCTCAGTAACTATGAACAGTTATCATGAAGTCACCGCCACAAATATTGATAATCAACCAATAATGCCCCATCTAGTGTTAGCAACAAGAACTGTTCCTCCAGATGGTGCAATATGGGGTTTGTTCACTAAAGTCTAGTGTTGTACCAGGTCCTACATTTTCGGAAAACAAGGTAACGGGTACCGGGGAAAAATGAACCATTGTGCCCGGCCGTGTAACCGGTTACCCAGACGGCACTTAACTGCAGGGTGAGGAGATCGCTGCTGAGGGTGAGGAGGACGGCGGCGACATCTGGAAGCAGCAGCAGACATTCTGGTGGCAGTGGCAGCAGCAGAAATCCGTGCTCAGCCGGCGGGAACAGCAGGCACACAGCTAATGCCAGTGGGAGCCGGGGAACCCTGTGACCGGAGCAGGAGCATTCCTATCGGTAAGCCGGGGAGGAGCCGGCTGCAGGTAAGTGTTGAAGTATTTTCAGCTACTCAGAAATTTTCCGGACACCCGGCGCCAGTTCCGACATGGTGCCAGTCCCAGCCCCTTGCTGCCGGGTCCGGGTAATTTCCGGGAAGCTAAAAAAGCACCGGGTAAGCCGGGTACCGGGTAATTTCCGGGAAGCTGAAAAAGCACCGGGTAAGCCGGGTCCGGGTAATTTCCGGGAAGCTGAAAAAGCACCGGGTAAGCCGGGTACCGGGTAATTTCCGGGAAGCTGAAAAAGCACCGGGTAAGCCGGTTACCGGGTAATTTCCGGGTACTCGGTATATCACTACTAAAGTCTCCCGGGCTGCAAAATTGAGGCAAATCAGTTCAAATCACAGCAACAGATTTAATAAAGGAAAGGAACCCCATTGAAAGCAATGGATTTTTTTTGCTCTGATAAATCTGGTTCCTTTTACTTTGCACTGATTTGGCCTCACTTTGCAGATGGGAGACTTTAGTAGGTTTTCTGGGTTGATTCCTAGATGATGCTGCTAGTCAAGGCTTCCCAAAGTCGATAATCACAAAGGCATTTATTTTGAGTATTTCTGCTTGGTGTTTATACTGCGTCTTGGTCTCTGGGCTCCCGCACACCTGGAGATGATCCCTTTTCATGCAGGTGGGAAAAGGAGAGCGTAGGTCACATAGATGGGGCTGGATGGAATGAGTACTTTCAGGACCTGACCAAGGCAAAAAGAAGAATGATTTCTTAGTCTTACATCTGTTTGACACAGGGCTATCGGTGTCGTAACGGCAGTGTATAAAAACAAAACACTGCTAGCGAGAGGGCAGGACTCAAAAAGGGGTGTGCCAGAGCCTGTATCAGAAGAGGTAGGGGATGTGACTTTATAAATGGTTGCTATGGAAACAAAAAATGCTTGTTAAATTATAATACATCAAGTGTCATTTAGAGCTGTTTTTTAAAAAAAATGCTACAAGTATTTTCTCATAGTACAGAACTGATTTCTTAAAAAAAAAAAAAAAAAACACGTAGGATATTGCTTGGTCTGCAGCTTTAAAACCTATACCATCGTTTTTAAAATGCTGATATCCCTTGATTGAATGATTTTGATTTAAAAAAAATGCACCAAAAATATTTATGGTGACTCCAAAAATATATAGGTGCTGATTTCGACGTTGCTGATTTATTTGTGTGTGTGAATGGTTCTACGTAACACTGGGTGGAAGTCATTAGGTTGTAATATACAGAACCCTCTCTAGTGGTAGCACTAGCAGCTCACCTTGCTCTTCCGAGTTGTGCTTGTTACTCCATACTTCTGGGTTAATATGCCGGTGCTGAATTCCCGCCACTTCTTATGTACCAGACACTGGGCTCTAATTTCATACCGTACTTCACGTTGCTGGCGCAGACTTAGAGATTTACACTCTAAGGTCTGAACAGACAGGATGGGGTCTGTGTGCTTGAGCCTCTGGGGAAAATAAAAATACACATTGTTGGGTTAGAGCAGGAGTGGCCAACACCAGTCCTCAAGGGCCACAAACAGGCCAGATTTTCATGATATCCCTGCTTCAGCACAGGTGGCTCAATCAATGGCTCAGTCTTTGAGTGAGCCACTTGTGCTGAAGCAGGGATATCCTGAAAACGTGACCTGGTGGCCCTTGAGGACTGGTGTTGGCCACCCCTGGGTTAGAGGTAGCACAGGTTCTTTTCAGCAACTATCACACACGGGAGCAATCCGAGCACTATCTTACATGTGTATTTTTTTTTTTAAATAAATCAGTTCTGTAGTATTAGATAATACTTACTACCTTTTGTTATTTAAAATGCAACTTTTGATGCCATTTTTAATGAGTTTTAATATACTGATAATCCTTTCATTTCTATATCAGGCTTTAACAGACCTCCAGAGCAGTGCAAGATCTTTGTAACACTTTCCGGTGATAATTTCTTGTCAATATTCCCAGCTGTTTGCACTGTAAACTGTAACAATAATGTTACCTTAGTAATATGAGAATACATTGTAGCCGCTTTGTTACACTGACTGAAGGACTGATTTAAAACTGAAAAGGCGGCCATTTAGTGAACCCTGGGAAACAGGATTTTGCTGATCGATGACGGGAGAACCAATCGATCGGCAGCTTAGGTAATTCGTTTACAATAAAGGTAATCAAAGGCTGCATATATTAAAACAAACAAAAAATATATATATATTTTTTAAGCTGTTTGGATTGCAAAAAAATAAAGAAGGCGGCTGATATTGTAACAGTGGGACCATGATCCATTTGGTCTGTGCGTGTCACCACATTGTGAAGAGATGGAGTGATCTATGTCAGACAGACTAGTAAATACAGGACAAAAAAAGCTGCAGTCACATCGTCATTTCTGACCTATAATAATAGGGACCTTCCTTATTTTTGGCCCGAACCATCGTTATTTTATTAAACTACCTCTTTTGCAAAATGTACGTGAGTGCAGCTTATTTTTTCCTGTATTTAGCACATGCCCTGCCTAGGCTCCAGGTTCTTTGCTAGCACCCACGGCAGTTTACATTTTAGAGCACGAGTGCTCCTTCTCTTTATGTTAGACTGACACTAATGACACCAAATGGTGGCATAATAACATAAATCATCATGGTCACAAAGAAACAAAAAGAACCTACATATTATGGCCCGTTAAGTCTGCCTCTCCCATCACTGGGTGGCTTGGTAAGAAGGTAACAGTTGAAAACCCATGTCCCATCCAGTTTGTCTCTCCCACCACAACTCCATAGTATGAGAAAAAAGGGAGTGGAAACTATGGCCCACACCACAGGGTGGCAGGGGCAGTAAGAGACAGACAGACCAAAAAGCTATGGATTTATTCATTGATGGTTCACAACATACATACATCACATCATACTTGACAACGAGAGGTAACTCAGTGTGGCAAAGAGACATCAGAGTGTTGTTACCTGCATGTAGAAGCTGAATACACATGGTTCATGGCGCACGGCCTTTAGTTCAAAGAAGAAGCCATATCGTGAAATGATTTCGGCACGATACTGCGGGACCTTGCAGAATAACATACATCCAATAGAAAGATTAGTTAATATTCCCAGCATGCAAATGTACGACAAGTCCTATAACAACGGTGGCCAACTCCAGTCCTCAAGGGCCACCGACAGGTCAGGTTTTCGGGATATCCCTGTTAAGCACAGGTGGCTCCATCAGTGGCTCAGTCGAAGACTGCGCCACTGTGAGCCACCTGTGCTCAAGCAGGGATATCCTGAGAACCTGACCTGTCGGTGGCCCTTGAGGACGGAGTTGGCCACCCCTGCCCTATAAGGTAATCTGCAGTTGTAAAATACATCCTTAGCATTTCTGTATAACTCTTGCGCATGTTTAGTCTCTGCATTACACTGCAAAGTCTCTGGCACACACAGAGTAAGAGAGATGTTCCTCCAGCTGCTCTTGGTACAAATGCTACTGCCTGGAAGAGTCTTTCATACCTTGTTGATGATCAGTCCAAATCTTATGGCCTGCGTGTTAAAGTCGGTCTGACACAGAGTGTCCCCTCCGTTCTGCAGCTGTAACACAGATATGTGTTCTGACTCCCTTCATCTAATACCAAGTACAGAGTTATACGCCAAGGACGACAGGCACAAACGCTGGGGAATGACCCATAAGTATTATAGATTTGAGAGTAATTTAAAGGTAGTAAAAAGAAGAACATTCTGACGGTCAATTGGGATCACACTATCATCAAAACAACATCATCTGTGCTTTTATTTTTGTTGTGCACAACATTTTGGGGCAGCAAATTTCCTTTTTTTTTCCCATATACAAAGGCCCGCTTTCTCCCCCACTGATTGCCGGGGGAGAGCGCGGGGCCTCCGTAAAGTTCTTACCTTCTCCTTTGAGCCATCCTCCTCCTCCTTCAGCGTCACGGTGTCGCGTTGCCGATGCTGGGTGACTTCAACGCAATGCCATGTGACGTCGCAGCGTCAAGTCGCTGGAGAGCGACACCAGGTAGGTGCCTAACGGCGGTGGATTTGTAAATCCGCCACTGTACGTGGCGCTTTGTGAAACATGACATGGTGTTTGACAAAGAGCCACGGAGCCTCGAAGCGTCACAGTTTTTAACTTTGTAGTATTTTATGGATTACATGTAGATCTTTTATAATTGGCGAGTGCAGGAGCTTCTTGGGCTCTGGGTTATTTTCAGACAGAATAGATATTCCTGGTCTATCCACTGGCGCCCCAGGCAGATATAGTGCTTTGATCTTGTCTTTATATTTTGTTGAGGCCTCCTTAGTTATACATTGTTTTTATATAAATAACATGTGTATATCAGACAACAAACATTTGTATTCCGTTCCACGTTTCCCAGATGATGTCACAAGTCGGAAGATTACGGCGTCATCGCTTCATGCATATTCACAAGGACCCACATCATAACAGCCCTCTCCATGGCTGTACTCTAAACCAGGGGTGCTAAACTCCAGTCCTCAGCCCCGCCAACAGGTCAGGTTTTCAGGATATCCCAGCCTCAGCACAGGTGGCTCAATCAGTCCCTGCTTCAGCATAGGTGGCTCAGAGGTTCCGTCTTTAACTGAGCTTCTGATTCAGCCACCCGTGCTGAAGCTGGGATATCCTGAAAACCTGACCTGTTGGGGGGGCTTGAGGACTGGAGTTGAGCCCCCCCGTTCTAAACTAAATAGCAATCCATACAAAATTCTTTATTCACTACATTTTTTTGGGGGGGGGGGGCACAAAGGCCCCATTGTGCAGCCTAGAGCTTAGAACCTTGCAGCAATCATTCAATAATTCCATTTGTTCACCTACTGTATGTAAAATAAAAACATGAAGGCTTATTTTCTCTTCAGTAGCCCCATCAGAGTGAAACAGTTACACCCCGGCATACGATGCAAATGGAAAAAAAAAAATTAGAAGTTGAACTTCCTTTCACCCTGGGGGGAGGAAGGCAGAGGCCACAGTGCATTATGGTGTGAAGCCATCTTTCCCTGTGCTGGGGGAAGAGTTCAGCTCCATTCAAACAGATGTAACAAAAAAAAAAGTGTTCGGCCTGGGGAAGATGGTTTTGCATCTTGCATCTTACACAAGTGTTTTTCCCCAGCATGAATACCAGGAGACTGATGCATAGCCCCCCACGCTGTAAGTGATGATGTAACATCCTTCCTCTGTGCCTTGAAGCTCTATCTTGCAAACCAGGAACACGTGCAGGCACTCACCGCCTGAAAGTGGTTAGACAGAATCCGAATCAGCCACTTCGGAGGGATCACATTGATCTGCTTGATCTCTTCTATCTGCTTACCTGCAAAACAAACAGCTACATTGCACGGAGATCCCCGGAGCAGCTCTGCATAGCAAAGCTCATCATTAGTACTAGTTAAAAGCAGTGGATTTTAACCCTTCTGCTGCCAGAGGTGGCTGTCATGCCTTGCAGTGTTATAGTAAGACAGGCGGTCTTCGTTATCCGTCGTTTCACTTTACGACGGACGGCATATCCGACGCGTCACAATGCAATCCTATGGGGACGTCTTCCGACACTCGCCACAGCTGACTAACATGGGGCTCACTTTACAACGGTGTCACTATCCAACGCTACTTTCCAGAACGGATTCCGTTGGATAACCGAGGACCGTCTATTCACTACAAAACCTGTCGTTTCCGTCATATAGGGCGCAATCAGTATCAAAATATCCAGTTCTTGCTCACTTCTGTTTTATCGTTCCATCAAAAGGTATTACAGTATTACAAAGTGCACAAACATCCCCTGTATATTACGGTGGATGGGAAACAACGTTAATAATGCAGTTTATGCCATAATAAAGCAGAAGAGACCTAGATTTTTAGAGTCACTGGTCCATAACTGGGAGTCAGACACCCATGCCTAGTCATTCTATGACTTCTAAGCCATAGCATCATCATTCCTAGATGGTAAGCTCTTGGGGTCGGGAATTCTTTCTACGTGTTTGATGCGCCGAAGCATTTCAGGCCCCTTTGGTAGCACAAGGGTTGAATCCCTGTCATGCTTGTGTCAGTCACACACTCACTTTCTGTTATCCCATGCAGACGCAGTGATTGGAACAGAGCCATGTACTTCTGACCACAGTCTTGCTGGAGGAAGGCGCAGCGTTTGGGAAAACTGCAGGTAACATGTGGGCGGGAGGAACTCGCTGTTATGTTGTGTAAAGCTCACACAATTTGACGCAATGTCAGCAATACACACAGTTTGGAGCAGTGCATGATGGGTAATGGTGTCCAAATCATGTGCTGGCACATTTCGATTGGTTCATTTTTACTCTTTACTTGCAATTGTCAATAAAACAGAAATCCCCTAAATTCTCACCAGTGCGATGGTGTAAGAGAGCACAGAGTACCATTACTTTTTATTTACACACACTCAGTACTACAACTTTATTTACACACTTACGGTTTCACATTCTTATTAAATAAAAAAAATGATTTTAGAAAAGATTATCCTCTTTGTTTTTGTAGAAGTTTTGTATGAAACATTCTAAAATACAGGCCCAAAGAACTTCACCCCACTGTTTACTACATGGAGAATTTTGGTGGAGAATTTTGTTAAACAAGAACAGAATCACTGCTGTTTAAATAAAGCCACGTTGGCTGCTATTGAAATGCATTAGGCCATATTTATTAAGTAGTGCTCTTCCATAAGGTACCTTACAGCCCACTTAAATTAATAGGCTTCAATATGGACATTTATGGTTGGCTTAAAACCAGTCCTATTTAAAGGCAAAGTGCTCAAATATCACCAGAAATTGTCATAATTTTTTTAGCGATTCAATATTTTTTATAGATTTAAGAGGACAGTAAAAACAATAAACAGGAGGGATGGAGCACCATTTTGATGAGCTCTTATCATGCGACTAGGAGACCTTTTTCCATCTTAAAATCTGATTGTAAGGACCCCCATGTACTATTTGCATGACAGTCTGATCTAAAATGCAAGGGGATCGTGCTACTCCTAATTCTAGGTGCTGCTAAAGGAGATATAGATAATGAGGTACTTTGGGTGGAGAAATGTACAAGGAAGTCAGACATACTGACAAAAGATGCACTATAGGACTCACCTCTTGAAATAGCCCAGGACAGCAGTGTGGGAAGGCAGTATATGCACGTTGGGGTTCTGCTGAAGGTACACCCAGTATAGGACCAATCTCAGGAGCCTGTATTCACTGAAAGTGAACAACCTATGGCAGCCAGAATAATCAATTATTGTGAGATTTCAAAAGCGTTGCTGCGCCATGTGATACTATGTTACAAAGCATTGTGTGATACAATACTGACCGGCGAGATTTGAGCACTCTCTGCAGTAGTTCTTGGGGGACGTTGCACAGTTGGACATGGGAGCCAAGCTTCGGGACAAGATTCACTACCAGCCAATCTTCGCAGGCCTGGACCAGCATGTCCTGCTGATACTGCAGGAGAGGGAGGAAGAGCCTGTACAACCCTAATGTAGAGAGGCAGACAATTCTGGGCACATACTGCAGAGGAAGACACTGCACGACATGGGGTGCAGTGATGCTATGGGCCATATCTACTAAGCAGTGCTTAGTGCCGGCACCAGAAGAATGTGTCTTCCAGTCCACAAAGGTGTCTTTGTGGAATAGTCCAGTTTTCTGCTTAGCCGAGAAGTGTCTTATGGGATTGCATCACTTAGTAAGTATGGCCCTGTATCCAGGTGCTTTCATTAGGGCTCTTACCTTGCAGCCTGTGCTGTAATATTTGCAAACAGTGGAGGAAGAAATCCCGCTCCTCATTTTCATCACACACCTGAGTAAGAGGAAAATATGGCAAAGTTGACCTCCTTCCTGGAAGATGAAACACGTTATTCCTCCTGGTGCCATGGTGGGTACCAGAATCTCCCTCATTCTGGAGTAGAGATCTCTTTTTCTCATTGGAGACTGGTTAATGCTGTATAGACTCTTTTTATCAGGGAAGGTGCCAAAACACCTGTAATGCGCTTATTTATAAAGTAACATTGTTAGACTGACCCATCAAAGCTCTGAAGCAGAAACACTTTAAATGCCAAAGAAGTCTGCAATTCATTGCTCTGGTAATAAACATTATGCCCTTTTCACCTCTCATCCAGTAGTGCTTGGAGCAAGACTCAATTGATTGATTCATTGATTTGGTAATCCTTATAAAACAGTATACAGTAGATTATTGGTAACCAAACAGAAGAGAGGCATGTAAAGATGAGACAGCTGCATAGTAATCGCAGAACACTTCCTGCCAAAATAAAAACTACTTCTGATGCTGTGATGTTGAAATGAGGTCCTAAGACCTGACAAAGCAAGCAATGCAATCATGTGTTATAAGTAAAATGTGTTATTATCATTATTATTATCATTTATATCTGAGGTCAAAATACTGTATTTCAGAACTCAGCACATTGAGCAGGAGCGGCTCAGTGAGTAAAGACACTGACTGGCACTGAGTTTGAAGCAGGGGAACCTGGTTAAATTCCCAGTGTCGGCTCCCTGTGAGGTCACTTTATCTCCCTGTGCCTCAGGCACCAAAAACATAGATTGTAAGCTCCACGGGGCAGGGACCTGTGCCTGCAAAATGTCTTTGTAAAGCGCTATGTACAACTAGCAGCGCTATACAAGAACATGCTATTATTATTATTATTTTGAAATACGGTGATGTAAAAATAACTAAGAAAACCAAACTATTTTAATTATAAAATGTTTTACCAGAAAATAATACATTGAAAGTTACCTTTCGTTTTCAAGTATGTTCTAGACATAGAGTTATGATAATACATGGTTACATTAAATACATTATATTTAAAGACATTTCACGAACAGTTAAAGATAATATATGATTATGGTTATAGTGTATTACAGTTGTAGACCAGATTAAAATGTAAGAGCTGCAGTCTTGAAAGAATTTAGACTGGTGGCGGCTTTGAGAGTCTCAGGTAGAGTGTTCCAGTTGTGAGATGCACGATAAGAGAAGGAGGAGCGGCCGGAGTCTTTGTTGAACCTTACTAATACGGGGAGGTGTCTGCTTGCGGGAACTTAAAATGCATTTAGAAAGACATCTTTGATTTACTACTCACTCCTGCAAAAGAGTCGGGAACTGCAACAAGGAGGCAGCTGCAAGCACCCCCTCCACCTGCTGCACATCCACCTGTATGTCACTAACGTACAGGTTCCGCAAAGCTATCGACAATGCTGCGTCCAGCACATGCAATGAGAAGAGAGAGGTTACAGGTCAAAGGTCTATCTCGCTCGTTTGGGCTGACGTTTACCAATGGAAGGCATTCTCACTCATTCCCACGTTCAATGAACACAGAACCATTCCGGGGAAATTATCTTTGTTTTGATCCAATTGTCAATCAGTTGGGTCATTGGACCTTAATGCCCTCACTAGACGGTCAGCCCATACTAGACGGTCAGTCCTTGCAACGGTCACTGCCACATTTATCCAGTCTGGCAATGGGGACAAAAACAGATTTATCATTGAAAAGTGCACATTGTATTCAATTGAAAATATGCACTTTAAAAAAAAATCCAATTTAACAAAACATAGCCGTTTGGGTCCTGCAGCAAAAGGGTTAAATCAGAAAGTTCACTTTGGAACTTCCAGTCCCCTAAAACAAATACTGCAGTGTAAGTAAATAGTCAAAATAAACACACATCACTGTGTAGCTTTAGAGTATTGGTGGTCTGCTGCCTGTCTGTTATGTGTTGTACTTTACTTATTTGTATGTTTTGTAGAGGTTCCAATCCGATACATACTTACACACATGCAAACACGTACAAACAGAGACCCCTGCAGAACACCCTTACATGTTTCCGTAACAAGCTCATCTTGCACATCCAATTTGATGTTTATCTTGCTCTTCTGCCTTTTGGTTTTGTTGCCTCTGTCCATCTGAGCCTGTGAGGAATGGGAGGTATCTGGGCGGGTAACCAGCCAAGAAGATCTCAGCTCTCTGCTACCTGCAAGTAAGAAGGGCATGCAGGTTCCTTGAAGTAATACTTATATCTATAGATAATAAAGTCATCCTATAAATTCCCACGTACAACCTCTCCAATCTCCAGTCCCACACTTACTTCCAGAACTCATTATGGAAACCCCAGCACTGCCTCTTTTTCTCCCTCATATCATGCCCATCATTAATTCCTTTTCAATGCAGCTTTCGGACTTTTCCATTCCTTATTGGGTCCTACCCCAGACTTTATTTATAGGTTAACATTCCCTTTCTAATCCCTTTATGTGGACCTATCTCCTATTCCTCATGTCATCCAATACTAAGCAAGTTCCCTGTGTGTCTTCTCTCTGCTTCTTCACACACCTGGCTGTTGTTATAAAGACTCCCACATCTCTTTCATTTTCTTCCCCCAATTATAGCCAAACAATTCTTCCCCCAATTATAGCCAAACAATTCTTCCCACCATGGAGTTCCCTCTACACTTCAACCCCAATATTCTGTATGGAGTCTCCTTCCCTGCCTAATATCTCTTCTCAGAATTCATCCCTATCTCTCAATTCCCTAAACGACACCATTATCCTTGTAATTAAAGATTACTTATCCTTCATTATCTCATAATTAAGTGCTCTGCATGTCCTCTCTCCTCTTCCTTTACTATCCGACCCTCTTCTCTTCACTCTCTCCAGTGTGAATCTCATCATTGACTCATATGCATAAACTTTTCACCTACTGTCTAATTTGTGTCAGTAAGGCCATCTCATTAACTGTTCCCTTTCCCGTGCACTCACATGGATTCCCTTAAACTGCCACTGTCCAGCCCCACTCAGATCTCTCACCTGTTCTGTGCTGCCTGGGTGCATCCAAGTCGAAGTCCTGGTTGCTTTTTTGGAGCAATGCCTCTCTGAGGAGCTGTGCTAAAGTGCCTGATTTAATCAGGTAGGGATGGTGTATCTCCCACACAACTCCCAAACACTCCAAAGCCACCTCTGCAAACACAGAACATATTATTATAGGCCTCGTGGCGTCCACCATTATTTCACGCATTACACATAAGATTTACATGTACGCTGAGGGTCACATGTGCACTGCTGAAGACATGCACTGATAGATCCCCATACTCAATACGATTGTACAGAAAGAAATAGCACAATGGCGGCAATGCGGTGTATTGTTCCTAAGTGTGTGGCTCTAAATACGTGTATACATGTGTAATAAACAGTTGTTGCATTCACTCTGGTACTAACTGGGCTCCATGCATCCAGTTTCTTTCTGGGAGTGGTAGTAGAATATTTCCTCTGGTGCTAACTCTTCCTGGGGAGAACTCCACCTGAAGCCAGAACACACAACCAAGGGAAAACGTCACCAACCAATAACTCCAGAGTCTGAGTCTTTATTTTCTGGTATTTTGCTAACTTTTGACATCAGTAATCCACATTTTTCCAACGTTTTCTATGTTAATAACTCATTTCTTGTAAAAAAAAAATTAAAAAAAAAAAAATTTAAAAAAAAAAATGTTTTAGTAACGGGTATAATAGAGGATTAATGTCTCAAATGGTATTTTAAAACAATACTATCCTAATCCCAATACTGATTTACCAGTAGTGTCACTGGGATATTCGTTAATGTGAAGGCTACGGTGCGAACAGAGGACGCAAGCAATCAGAAGTATTATTACACTATGTATATTCTGTTTCAATTTTATTTTGCCCTTCTAGTTTACACTGATCCTCAATCTCATTTATCTCTATATCGTACACCTTATAGCCCCGGATTATGTCTTGTGTCAGATTTGTTACACTCACCATGTATTGGCTGGCTGGCTGGCTTCAGAGGTAATAATGATTTCATGATCACCTAATTCATCAATCTACATAGAATTAGCCCACAATAAAATTATAATCAAAATCATGGGCCTCAGAAGTGTCTATCTGGTATTATACAGTAGTAGTCCAGAATTTAGGAGAGGAGAACCTTTAAGCCTTTCCTTCTGACCTCTCTCATTAGATCTAATTAGGATAACTATAACAGGGGGGCTGCGAGAAGTGGTATCAGAAGTTGAGACAGGAATGGATGGCTGGTACTCTGGGATCACAAAGATAGAAGCGCCTAGGTTTACCACTTGTCCTGGATTTGGGCTGGACTGCTATCCATTGATGCCGAAACATGTGGCAGGTAGTTAGAGGAAGTCAGCAATGGAGTTTCACTGTATACATTCTCTGTTAGGGAAACTGGAGGATCACCTGTAAGATAAGGAAAAGCATACGTTATGTTTGTACATTAACACCTCCTGCAACTATTTTCTTTAAGACACCTAACACATCTATGTCTTAAAGCCAGACACTGGCACAAGAACAGCTGTGATATTTAATATTAAACTGACACACCTAGTGAGACCGCTAATGGATTTCTACATCATAAGTCCTACATGGAAAGCTTTGGTATCTTCTACTCAACGAAGTCGAGAAGAAAATATTTTTGTATCCCTTGATCAGACACATTCTGTCAATTTAGACCAAACTGTATTTCTCTTCAGATCACTTAACTAAATAATCTTAAAGGAACATAACATGTATTTTGGCCAATGGAGCTTAAAGGCCAACAACCTTTCACTTCTGTATCTATTGGCTAAACACTCCTAAAGGGAAAGCTTAAATATGTCTCAAGCAAGCACTTATAATGAGGGAGGTGAGTATCTGCATCTTCCATATATTTAGACCAAGCAGTCAAGAAAAAAATGCTTATATGTTTTGAGCGAACAGCCCAAACAGGCAATGTTCTGTGTGCTATGGAAAACCTTAACCAGTCTTCTAGAACATATTTTTTTTCCCACAGGACAATAATCCTGAAGCAGCAATTTCTATATTTCTTGCACATATGGTATTTAGGGGAAAGATGATTTATCCCAGTGAACAAGATCTCTATTATTGTGCCATTTCCTGAGCCCACATGTTCTCAATATCTCTATCCCACCTGTCATTATATGCCTCATTGTCTCATTGAAGCCAAGTCTGATGGCTTTCACGGCCTGTGCGGTACCCAAAAGATCACAGTCCAAGTTGTATGGCTCTTGCCAGCGATTGGTCATCCCAGCTTGATTACGATGTATACGCTCTCTGCAAGTAAGGGGTACCTGGCGAAAACATAGGATACATTTTCAGAAGGAGTGAAACTCGCTCTATGGGTACCACACTCACTTATGGATGCACACTGTCATCCCATGTGAGATATATGAATACTCCCATCTCTACAGTAGACAAAATGATCTCTGCTTCCTATTCTCTCTGACACCATTGCAGAAAGCCAGCTGTACTTAGCTCCTGGCTATTCTCTGCTTTCCTACCTACTGCTACCGAGGTTCCCCCTGGTCTCTACCTTAATTTGTTTGACATTAGCTGGTCTTTGGTTATCTGTGAGGTCCCCTCCTTCAAGGGCACAGAAAGGAGATCTCTGCATTGACCTGAAAAACAAAATAGCTGTGTTATAGTAGAATTGATACCAATGGAATTATAACACATTATTACAATGCCCCATTTGTAATACAAAGAAATAAGTACACACGGCACTATACAATGGTCATACAGAGATCCCATTCTTTAAACAATCAGTTACAGCATTAAAAACTGATTATAAAAAAACAACTTTGTTTCTTAGCAATGCAGTTCCCTGTAAAACACGGATATGTTAGAATGTTACCGTTATATCGGCTGAATTATGGGAGTCAATAAATCAATAACAGGGACATTCCTGACCTACAGAATTCGTGAGGCAGGTAATGCCTGATCAAATGTTTAACTTGGAACTGGGTTAAAGACCTTCCAGCACTGAATTGATAGGTTTTTACTGTAATTTTCTTGTTCCATTTTAATAAAAAATTGCACATAAATGCTAAAATTGTGTTTTATGCCACCAACTGGCAGTTTGTACTAAGTTCCCAAAACGTGAGTTTAGTTAGATACAACGGGGCGAAAAAAAACTATGCAAGAAATGGTTTTTGTTTTTTTTGTTTTTTTTACAATTGTCCTTTTTTTTACCCATATTGTCAGTCAAGGGAGTTTATACAGCCTCAGGTGGGAGCGTTTTTGATGCTAACACATGGAGAAAGAAAATTACCTAGACACCATGTTTTTATAATATGAGCACCTCCTTGATGATTCCTACAACCACTTCCCAAGTTGTAAGCTGGCGCAACAGATACTAGAGCAGGGGGGGCCACTCCAGTCCTCCAGGGCCACCAACAGGTCAGGTTTTCAGGATATCCCTGCTTCAGCACAGGTGGCTCAATCAGTGGCTCAATCAGACAGAGCCACTGACTGAGCCACCTGTGCTGACGCAGGGATATCCTGAAAACCTGACCTGTTGATGGCCCTTGAGGACTGGAGTGGCCCACCCCTGTACTAGAGCAATCAAAACTGGCACTAAGTATTCTAATATAGACGTAGCAGGCATTATTCCAGTTTGTGAATGCGTCTAATGTTGTTAAATGGTGTCTGCTCCTGCTGCAACACGCCAGTGAAAGCAATTCCGGCTGCTAAATCTGTACAATGTTACACGTTCAAAAAAAATTTGCATCAATTTATATTACAAATGAAAATGTTGAACTTTATTAATCGACCCATTTGATTTGTATCAATACTTGTTTGTTGTTATTAGGCATTTTTTTTATCAACAAGCATATGCCCCATGACAACCTAATGTGATATGTACAGCTCTCAGCCTACGCATTCACTTATGGGTGAGGATTCTAATTTCAGGAGATACTACTGAAATCTATGGGAACGCCTTACAGTTTAAGGGGAAATTCCTATGTTATCTTTTTAAAGGGTGATCCCACGGAAGTTTGTTGCGTGAAAGTGTCATTTTGTTGATATTGAGACTCCTTGCAAAGAGGATCAGACAGAAATGACAAAATATGAATTTGTAAACAAACTCACGGATCTGTCCCTGAAACACAGGTTGCTTTTTTAAAATGTGGGTGATAACACATAACAATGGTAGAATATTTTGGGGGTTTTTAAGTGCAGAATCAGTGACTGAGCTTAAAAATCCTACAGCTGTGAGACTCAACTCCAATGTGATATTATGTTTGGACATGAAATGAAAAGATGAGAGCTTTATAATCAGGGCAGGGCTAAGCTCTACTCAGAGATTTATGTGTCCATCCTTTAAAGTACAAGGGAATAAATAATAAGTTATACCAAGGGTCACAAACGCAGTCCTGAAGGCCACCAACAGGCCACGTTTTATGTCCCTGCTTCAGCACAGTGATTGAGCCACCTGCGCTGAAGCAGGGACATCCATAAAACCTGGCCTGTTGGTGTCCCTCCAGGCCTGCGTTTGAGACCCCTGATTATATTAACAAGTGGCAGGATAAATAATTACAGCGCAGAGCCAGGCCGCGGGGGTCTGGGGGGACTCGCTGGCAGGTGAAGGGATCTGGGCCTCTGGCTCCTGTGCCTTCCGCTGCCGGGCGTCATGGAGACTGCGAGATCCTGTGCTTGCTTCCGGTGCCTGTGTCCCGATTCCGCCTCTTACTCCAGCCTCAGGCTACACGTGTAGCTGTCAGCGAGCAGGCCGCTCACGGTCCCCATGGTGACGTGGGACGCTGTAACCATGGATACGGCAGGGCACTGTGATTAGGTGGCTGTAGCACAGGGGAAGGGTGTACCACACGTAGACAGATACACACAGACAAGACAAACACATACCGCAGTGCACGTGAATATAGTGTCACACTGCATGTACATACAACATACCCCACACTATATGGAGATACATGTCCACTGCACATAAATATAATATATTGTTTTATGTAACACATACAATGCACACAGCACAAACATTTGTGGGCACAGTCACATAGAGCATACAATCTAAGTGTGGTGCCTGAGGGCATTACATTGACTTGATCACACAGAGCTGACACCAGGATTTGATAACAGCCTCCTCTGCTGCTAATTCAGTGTCATTGTTTAGTAAAGACCGGGACTTTTCCCACTGAGCCGCTCCTCCTGCCCAAAACATGGCTCCAGGTGCCATGAGGTAAGTGGCAATGCCTTTACCTGTAAATATATGACACACACACACACACCTGATGCTACATGGGAACGCACACACTGCATGTAGACCAGGGGTGGGCAACTCCAGTCCTCAAGGGCCACCAACAGGTCAGGTTTTCAGGATATCCCTGCTGCAGCACAGGTGGCTCAATCAGTGGCTCAGTCGTAATTCATGAAAGGCAAGCAGAATGCTGCACACCATAATGTAATACATAAGAATACTTGCTATTGACCGGTGCTCCTGGAGCAGGGGAGTTCCTGGCAGTGACAAACTCCAAAGCAGATAAACAAAGAAGGTTCCAGGACACTACGGATTTTCAAAAGGATTTAATAGAAGAGGCACAACGTTTCAACCACCACACGTGGTCTTTCTTGAGAAAAATCTTCACTTGAGAAAGACCACGTGTGGTGGTTGAAACGTTGTGCCTCTTCTATTAAATCCTTTTGAAAATCCGTAGTGCCCTGGAACCTTTTTTGTTTATCAGTCGTAATTCAGCCATCTGTGCTGCAGCAGGGATATCCTGAAAACCTGACCTGTTGGTGGCCCTTGAGGACTGGAGTTGGCCAGCCCTGTATTAGAGGCGCAGTGGAATATACTTCACACTGCGTAGCATATGTAAGGCTGCGTCCCCACTGACGCTGAGCGCACGGTGCTTGCCGAGGTTCCTTCTTGCAATGTGAATTCTGACGTCCCCGCTCACACTCGTGCACGGGCACGTACGCTCTCCCAAGATCGGCGCTTGGGGAGACAAAAGAAATTGAGATTGAAGCACGCTCAGCAGAAATAAGTGCACACAGAACACAGCTACACACACACACACACACACACATATAGCACCGATCCATGCCCCCCGCTCCCATTTGCAAAATTATGCAGGACACCCTGCGCTCATGCTTTGTGAGTTGATGACGTCACCGTCAGCGCCAGCGGGGACGCGGCCTTACGCTCTGTCCTGAATTTGTAATAAGTGCCCCAACTCAAGATTGGTTGGCAGAATGTCCCGGATTTGAAGATCAATATTCACATATCGCTACCTCTCTTGTTTGAAAGTTAGGAATTTCAATTCTGTGGCCTGATTCTACTGCCAAAGCCCTGCAATAGGATATTTAACACGCATAGAAATGAGATGTAACTACATGAACTTCTGCAGGGCACCTGTGTTGACATGTTATTATAATGAGATGCAGAAGCAGAAGGTAAAACCTAGGCCCATATTTAGTCAGCACTGGAAGGTATCTTAAGGCATAACGCTGACCAGCAAACATAGCTTATAATGTCCTCCAAAGGAGACTCGTTTCTTTTTTGCATATCTTTCTTTGAACTCTTCAAGAAAATAAAGAGCACTATATCGTATTGATCTCAACACAGAATATGGCAAATTCCTATTCATTTAAGAAGAAAAGCAAAAAAATGCACTGCCAGGGAGCTAGGTGGTGTTAAAAATAAAAGTCTATTCAGTGTATCTTCACCGACAGCATACCCCCCAAGAGGTGAAAACAGTACCTCCTACGCGTTTCAGACCATAGGGGTCCTTTATCTCCTTGATAAAGGACCCCTATGGTCCGAAACGCGTAGGAGGTACTGTTTTCACCCCTTGGGGGGTATGCTGTCGGTGAAGATACACTGAATAAATAGACTTTTATTTTTAACACCACCTAGCTCCATGGCAGTGCATTTTTTTGCTTTTCTTCTTACTGGACTGTTACATTTGGATTTGCACGCCCCTGGAAAGGACTATAACGGATTCGGCTCTACAGATGGAGTGGGTAAGAGTTCTTTATTAATAATATGTGATTATCATAGTTGAGTATATTTAGCACAGGTTGTCTCCAATGAGGGGCCACTTGAGTACTTTGTAGGTGCGAAGGTTGGTCCCCTTCAGGAGACTTATGTGTTTATTTCACTCACATATCACAGTTAACCCACTCCATATCTGAGTCCGTTTACCAGTCCTGTTCATAATTATATTAGAAGATTTATATTGTGGATTTCCCACTGACTTTGGAGCACCCATCTCCTTTCCCCTATTCATTTAAGAGACTGTAGCCAAGACAAATATCTTCCATAACCTGCCTTTGAACCCCATATGTGACAATATGGTGTGTTCTTTACAACAAGAAATCATTTTGTCAGTGATATTTGGAGCAATAGCAGAGGACGTTGTAGAAATTGAGAACAGATGTGCTTGCTTCTGGAATGATTCACGATCCTTCCATGGTGTTGCAAGAATACAATATAAGATACAGATGTGGTTCAGTGACTCAGTAAAAGATGAACAAGAGAATAATATCTTTCATCTACCCGGCATTGACTTTAATAGCTACTATAATCTTGGACAAAAACATCTCATGTTTCTTTTGTCAGAAGCTTAAAAAAACTTGTCATGTAACATCATCTTGTCTAGCAATCCATATGAAGAGACGTTAGTCATGGATGCTGGTATAAGAATAAAGGTGTTATATGGTGCTTCACCTCTCGACTCATTGTAGTCTATTTCATATATTAGTTAGATTTTGTTATCAAACTAAAGTCTAGGAGGATGACTCACCAAATCTTTTGGTTTTGAGGATCTCCTGAGAGCAGCTGTCTTTAAACCTTGTTGGTGCCAGAGGGTTCAACAATGCATTGCAGAGCAACGTGATGCTGGTTAATATGTCACTTAAATCCAGGGGTGGCCAACTCCAGTCCTCAAGGGTCACCAACAGGGTAGGTTTTCAAGATATCCCTACTTCAGCACAGGTGGCTCAGTCAACGACTGAGCTACTGATTGAGCCACTTGTGCTGAAGCAGGGATCTCTCTTGAAAACCTGACCTGTTGGTGGCTCTTGAGGACTGGAGTTCGCCACCCCTGCTCAAAGAGGTAATAACCAAATGTAATTCTGCATTACAAATATAATTGTATACAGTACTCACCGTCCTCTCGTCCAACATTAAAAGCTACCCTGCTGGCGCTTTAAAGATTGAATCCATGTGTTGTTTATTTCTTTCTTTTTTTATGTATAAAATGTTTGCTATTGCCTCAGCAAGCACATAATGGTAATAGTCAACATTTCAAGAAGTGGACAGGTAATGACTGTAGAATGTTCACGTGAGCCATTGTGCTGTTTACGCATAATAACATGGCGCTTCTCTGGAATTATGAAGTGCTTATAGCATATGTGTGCTACATGCGTAAGCTGCTACGTTGTCCCATTATGCCTTCAGTTCTAGGGTAGCCTTGAATGTAGGAACAAAACCCAAGAGATCTCAGCACTGCACGGCTTCACTGCTCCAGGGAAAGAGGCTGCAAAAGAATTCTCAGAGGTTTTGAACATACCAGTGTGTTAAGCAGTGAACTTGCAGAAGGAAACTAAGCAAAAATAGCTTCACATTGCTACCCCAGCAAAGACTTCTTCTCCATGACCCAGCACGGCAAAAGCAATGGCGATACTACAACTGCCTATTGAACCTACAGACTGACCTCCCTGCACTATGCTCAACACACAGATCAGGCTGTTCTTCTCCAGTACTCATGTTCCTCACCACAAAAATGTAGCAAACATTACAAGATATTATTTCCCAGTAATCCTTGTGTACGAAGAACAGGTAATACACCCAGATTCCAAGTTATCTTATTTAGGAGTTAGGTTACATCTTCTGTTACTCGTGTACAAAAAACATTTTGTTGGTGGCATTTAGCAAAACGTTTTATTCTGATTCTTACATTACGTCTTTTTTTATGATATGGTGAACAAATGTGTGATGTTTAATATAAGTAATTTACAGCAAAAACACAATTTCCTACGTCCTAATGGGAAATAAATACAAAGTGATGAATAATTTTGCTTTCCTGTGTTTTTATAGGAATTGTACACTTAAGATCGCTGAATAGATGCCTTATGGTGTGTTAAAGGCTAGTTCATCACTAAAGGGGTTATTTACATTTGTGTTGCAAAAATACCTGATGTACTATTATTAAACCAGGTAGGGGCCCCTTATATACAGTATATAAGAAATGGAGCAGCTGTCACCGTGCATGCAGCAGTACAAGACAGTATCCTGCAGAGAATCTGGGTTGAGAAAATATCAGCTGACAATAAGGAGGAAGAGACCTAATGCAAGAGATGCAAATAGGCGAACATTGCTGGCATTGAGCTGGCTGCTGGACCCTTGACTGTTGCCGTTACAGTTGTTGGAGAAGCAGCACTGGATGGTGACGCCCGGGGCCTTGGCTGCATCCCTCACTGCATGGTCACAAAACGACTTAAATGAGCAGGATTTCATTACTCCATCTGGAAATAAAAATAAACAATGTACGGAAGAACCATACTAGCAAAGAGGGGCCAGGCAGGACTGTAGTGCGCTGGCAGAAATAGGATTCTCACCTAAATACAAATCACCTGAACAGATCTAAATACCTATTCAGATGTTTCAGGTAATGCGTCACCGCCTAGTGTCTCTCTTCCCCGTCACCGCCTAGTGTCTCTCTTCCCCGTCACCGCCTAGTGTCTCTCTTCCCCGTTACCGCCTAGTGTCTTTCCTCCCCGCCTCGTGTCTCTCTTCCCCGTCACCGCCTAGTGTCTTTCCTCCCCGCCTCGTGTCTCTCTTCCCCGTCACCGCCTAGTGTCTTTCCTCCCCGTCTCGTGTCTCTCTTCCCCGTCACCGTCTCGTGTCTCTCTTCCCCGTCACCGCCTCGTGTCTCTCTTCCCCGTCACCGCCTAGTGTCTCTCTTCCCCGTCACCGCCTCGTGTCTCTCTTCCCCGTCACCGCCTAGTGTCTCTCTTCCCCGTCACCGCCTCGTGTCTCTCTTCCCCGTCACCGCCTAGTGTCTCTCTTCCCCGTCACCGCCTAGTGTCTTTCCTCCCCGTCTCGTGTCTCTCTTCCCCGTCACCGCCTCGTGTCTCTCTTCCCCGTCACCGCCTAGTGTCTCTCTTCCCCGTCACCGCCTCGTGTCTCTTTTTCCCGTCACCGCCTAGTGTCTCTTTTCCCCGTCACCGCCTCGTGTCTCTCTTCCCCGTCACCGCCTCATGTCTCTTTTCTCCGTCACCGCCTAGTGTCTCTTTTCCCAGTCACCGCCTCGTGTCTCTCCTCCCCGTCACCGCCTCGTGTCTGTCCTCCCCGTCACCGCCTCGTGTCTCTTCCCCATCACCCCCTCGTGTCTCTTCCCCGTCACCGCCTCCTGTCTCTTCCCTGTCACCGCTTAGTGTCTCTCTTCCCCGTCACTGCCTCGTGTCTCTTCCCTGTCACCGTCTCGTATCTCTTCCCCGTCACCGCCTCGTGTCTCTTCCCCGTCACCGCCTCGTGTCTCTTCCCTGTCACTGTCTCGTGTCTCTCTTCCCCATCACCGGCTAGTATTTGCACTCAGTTAAAAAGCAAATCACAAAACAGCTTTGGAATCTGCCTGGCTGGGGACCCCCACCAGCTTATACTCACTGGTTTGCCCACGGATAATGGCGCATGCATCAGAGTCTTTAGGGCAATGCTGGGATCCTTGGCGATTACAATCCTCATCACTGGAGCCCACACAGGAGAAACATTGCAAGGCTTTGACTGGCACAGAAAGAAAGAGGTTTTTACACAAAGTACATCCTCTCCCAGTAAAAAAAATGTGCCTCATGAAAAAACATTTCACCCAACACTAGATGGCCAGGGAAAAACACCAATGCAGGCCATACAAGTCCCATTCCATTGGAAATAAGTGAAGAAAAAGGAGAAAAAGCAGCACACAACCAGGGGGTCCAAAACAAGAAAAAAAAGGAAGTACATAGCTCTCCTACACGTTTCGTACACTTCTGTACTTTACACCTCACCTTTCTTTAACCTTCAGGGGATATTTGTCATACTGCTATCAAGGACTGATCACCTCGGGATTGGATATATATATATATATATATATATATATATATGCATTTATTCTTCTTCTTACCCACTATGGAGTTCTCTGTTTATACATAAAATAAACATTTAACATGATCTAACTCCTTGAGCACCCTGATACTCTTTTTACCATTGGAAATCAGCACTGAATTGTACAGTATTAAGAATCACATCTGCACAATTAAGATTAGTTCAGCTTGCTCCTGAACTTCAAGAATAAAGTAACCATCCTAATTATACATGGAATGTTTGAAACTGCAAAGATTCCTTTACTCCAAGACATCTACAGCTTTCACTCATTAAACTTGACGGTAATAAGGCCTGTGTTGTTAGATTCAAGTATTTATTATTTATGTGAGTTGTAAAGAAAACTTGGAATGTTTTATATTCTGCTTTGGTGCCTCAGTTCTGCCTCAGTTCCCCCAACACCCATCCCTTCCTCCCCCCTTATTGGGAAACAAACCACGATGGAATGAAAATGTTCCGTAACATTTACAGACACTTCCATTCTGATACTACTGGAATTGTAAATGTGAAATGGTATTAGGCATATCATTTCAGGATCCAGTTCTAGCTCTATAGCAACTTTAATTAATCAAATTATTGATAAACTAGTGGGCTGCCTCATCAAATAATAGATCATATACATATTGGAGAAAAACTATGCATGAAGCTCTACAGTTGATATGTGTAGTGTGATCACAGAGGGGCCAATGCTATTGTACCACCTCTAAGGCTTCACATCTCTTTTCCCAATATTAACAACAAACACGGAGGGGAGCTGTTTGAAATGGTTTTTTGTTTTTTTTACACTTTGAACAACATAGAACTCAAATGAACAAATTAGCCAAATGTTCATTATTTTGGGGTCTATAGAAATGTCAACTGATGCAACAAACGTGCATTCACCAGGTATATGAAAACGATATACTGTAGCATGAGGACAAACGACACTCGTTGGTCATTTCATGCGCTTTACACGAGCGCAATAGACCTATAACATCCCATTAAGCATCACACAGTCTTTGAACTGTGAAAGCAAAGAACCTGGGGAAAAAAAATCGCAATTGAGCTATACAGATCACTATCCTGTTGAGCAACATCTATTGAATTTGCACTTAAAGCTGCAGTTCAGTCAATATCCTGCATGTGTGTTTTTTTTAATAAATCAGTTCTGTAGTAAGAAAAAATACTTTTAGCATTTTCTGTTTTTAAAAAAACAACTTTGAAAGACCAATTTTCTTGTATTCTATTTTAACAGCCATTTGCTAAGGCACTGCCCCTTCATGTCCTGTCACAAGCCCTGGCACACCCCTTTGTCAGCCCTGCCCTCCCTCTAGCACATGTCAGTGCAGGAGTGCTCATGAATATTCATGAGCTTCCACTGACAGACAAGCAGAATATAAACAGATCCCTTCACTAATGATGTCACCAAATTTCGCAGATCAATACATGGAGAACGAATTGACCTGCAGCTATACAGTTCTTTAGGTAATTAGAGATTGCCCACATGAAACTATTGAAGTAAAAAAATAAATAAAAAATAAAAAAGACTGAACTGCAGCTTTAAGTGAGAACAGTTAAGTGTGAAACAAGTTGACATTTGTAGTGTTCGTTTCATGTACATTTCATTGTATTTTAACTTCAGGTTCAAAAACATCACTACAAAAAGCACCAAGCTCCAAATTCCGCAGGGAACACTACAGAAGTAGCTGCCTGTTTGCCGCATCACGGGAGAAAAGTGTTGCCATTTTTCCGAAAACTCTGGGAGATGGTCCACAGCAGGCTGCAATGGCCCATCGGATTAACACAGCGGGGGTCCCTGCATTTGAATGGGACTCGTGCTGTGTGAATCCTACCGGGCTGCTCCTGTCTGTGAGACAGATTGAGTCACTCTAACGGCACGCCTCTAACAGGCGATCGCGGGGCTTTTATTTTAATAATACAGTATTGTAGCAGGTGGTCTCCGGAACTGAACCGCATTGATTTCAGGTCTGGGGACCCCCTCCTTCCCCAGTTAAAGGCCCCGTTATGGGGTGCCGGTATCCCTTGGGCCCCATAATGACTGTCCGCTGGAATTTCGCAGCATGCTAGAGGTTGCCGTACAAAACACGCAAGGCAAGCGGTAGAGAACAGGAGCTACATCTGTATGTGTGCCACAATGATGTGCGGGGAGTTAGTGTATTTCATATACTGCCCTACTTAAAAGTCTGAGCAAAAAAATATTTACCGCCAATGCTTCTTTTAGGAAAACTGCTGTCTGATTACCAAATTAAACACGATTGGGAGGCAATATAAAGCAAAAGCAGTGTCTAAAAGTAGTTTTTTTGTAGCAGTCTTGAGTTGTAGGTGGTTGTCCCTATGTCTATGAACACGTTTTAGGGCTGTAAAGACATCACTTACCTTCCTGTACACTGAGAACAGAGAGAAGCAGGAGGGTGTATGCAGGACACATGGTAACTGTCCCTGTGATTTCCCTTCAGACCAGCAATGAAGAGGGACCCACATCAACACAGGGATTATCGTCTTTATTTAATCCCCTAATGAAGGGGGGTGGGGGGATGCACGCTGCCATGAACAACTCACTCCATTTAAAAGCTCCTGTCATCCACATTATCCCTCAAAAAATCTCAGTCTAAGCCTCCTGTTGCCATTTTATTCTAACGCCCATTAACCCCCTACGGGGTGCCTTCATTCGCCTGCACCGAGTTTAAAGCCCATCGGTGCAGTGAAGTGTTGCTGTCTGTAGTTCTGGAGATTGTATAGGACAGGAGGGCCAACTCCAGTCCTCAAGAGCCACCAACAGGTCAGGTTTTCAGGATATCCCTACTTCAGCACAGGTGGCTCAGTCATTTGCTGAGGCAGGGATATCCTGAAAACCTGACCTGTTGGTGGCCCTTGAGCAGTGCAGTTATCCCCCATGGAATCAGATAGTGTGCAGCTATGTATGCTTGCTGGCAGTGCCCAGTAGTGGAATAGAAGTGGTTGTTGCAGGGACAACTGGGATACAGCTTGTCATGTTGTGTGTAGTACTAGACAGCCGAGGTTTTTCAGCAATAAGGAAGCAGCATAGTGCTGGGAGGAATGGGCCAATACTGGGATTGAAGGATTAGCTGCAGACAGGACTCAGGTGCACTGGATGGGAATAGTGCAGGACTTAAATAGAGAGGGGATCTTCAGGACATGGATAAAGCGTCACAACATTGAGTGTGTAGAGGGGTTCATCAACACCAAAGCTGCAGTGTCAACTGTAGGCAGAACTGAGGCATAGAAGTAAAAAAGTAGACACGATGCTTAACCCATGCTCTGCCAGGGCCCAGCACTGCAGGCCAATCTGGCAGCAAAAGGGTTAATAATAATTTGAAAACACTGACAGGTGCAGTTGCAGAGTTTGTGTGCGCTTTGGGGAGGATGCTATACTGGAACAGCATAGGATATTGAAGCCATGATGAAGTGGAAGACCAGTGCGTACATGTTTGCAGGGGTTGTTTAGCCCCATATCATCTCTCAAACAAGGAAATGAAGGAGTTCACACGTTTGCATAATATCAATTTATTTACAGCACACTGTTCATGCGTTTGGAGCTTGATGTATCACGTCTTCCTTATAAGGAGCAGCCGACACTGCTTAAACAGCAAGTCCAGGGTTAGCCTTGCCCACCTGCCTGGGAACAGTCTGAGACATGATGGGGTCTTTCCCCCGGCAGGACACAGCATGAGCTCAGAGCCCTCCTTTAACACGATGCAGGCCTGGGCAAGATCTATATAAAATATGACAAGACAGGTGGAGATGCAGGGCCAGATTTCTGCCTCCCTGATACAGGAAGGACACGCGGAAGGGAAGCCTGCGATACACGCTGGTAAACCTCCCAGAGCCGCAGGTGCCTCCTCTCCACATTTAAGCCGGCAATAACGTACATAGAAACGGTGAGATCCCCCCGTCACCCCCCATCCCACCCCCCACCCCCCCAGATTGCACTCAGAGTGAAAAACAAGTATCTCAAGAAAAGCAGCCGAAGGTTAACTCTTCCCCATCTTGGAAATGAGTTCATCACAAATCTTGGTGAGTTCTTCAATCTCCTTATTCTGCAGGGAGGGAAGGAAGGAGGACAGTATTAACTACTCGTTTATAGGAAGACAGACACAGAAGCAACTCTCCAGGCTTGGGGTGGACTGCAAACCTTTTGCTCCAGGGTCCTCTCCAGAGCATCCACCCTGAGCTGCTCTTTCCTCAGGCTGGCCTGGTAAGCTGCCTGCTCCTGCTGTGACCTACTGCGCACCTGGGCAATGTCTGCGTTGGCCCTGTGGGGACACAGCACAACCTCTAGGACACAGTCTCACAAACACCGTGGACTGTGTCATTGCACTGCTTTGACTGCAGCCCTGTCATTCAATGCTGCGTGTCGTTCCCCTCACCTATCAAGCTTCTCCTCGGCGTGAATTTTCAGAGCATGGTATCGCTGCTCCTCCTTCTTTACCCGCGCTAGGTATTCCTGTGCACACTTCTTCAGCACCTCCTCATTCTGCGGGGAGAAGAGGTGAGCCTGCTCAGTGTATTGAAGGTAATTTAACCCCGGATTTTTGCTTCCAGAAACACTGCTATCTTGGTGGGGCACTGATGTGTCTAGATCAGGAGTGGCCAACTCCAGTGCTCAAGGGTCACCAAGAAGTCAGGTTTTAAGGATATCCCTGCTTCAGCACAGATAGCTCAATCAGTGGCTCAGTCAAAGTGTGCTCCAAGCAGCGATATCCTGAAACCCTGACCTGTTGGTGACCACAGGAGCCACCTGTGCTGAAGCAGATACTGATTGAGCCACCTGTGCTGAAGCAGGGACAAATTGAGCCACCTGTGCTGATGCAGGGATTTTCTTAAAACCTGACCTGTTGGTGGCCATTTGCTGATGCACTGTCTTTGTATGCTTTTGTTTTGCCATTCATAGGTCATAAGTAGGTTATTCTAACAAAGTAGTTAATTCAGCAGAGAATAGTGTTAGCAAATACCATCACAATACTATTATATCATGAGCTCATTATTAATCTGGGTTGTTACATTTAAAATGCACATTTTAAGACCGACACCATGATTAATAATGAATTCCCACGGCACTTACTTCGTACACAGAATGAGGCTGCCACACTAACAACAAAGAAGGATTAGCGATTGAGTCTTTTATGTAAATTGCACTGCCAGCTCTGACCAGATGTTAACCTATTTTGGACAACAAATGTGTGCCAGTCATAGGAAACCTAGGAAAAAAAACTCACAACACTATAGGATGGAGTTTGAATTACCTAAAAGGTTACATGAGCACAGATGCAGATTGTTTGTGTTGCACCTATCTGCACCTGTATAACCCCATGTTGAAATATTTACGGCAATTGCTTCACAGGGGTTGCCAACTCCAGTCCTCAAGGGCCACGAATATGTCAGGTTTTAAAGATATCTCTGCTTCAGCACAGGTGGCTCAATCAGTGGCTCAGTCGAAGACTGTTGGTAGCTCTTGAGGACTGGAGTTGGCAAACCCTGCTTTACCATACCACTCTAGTGAGTAAGACCAGAAGTTCGGTCCGATTTCCCCAGCGCACTTGCCTTGCGGAATCCCTCCAGAACCTCCTTCATTTTCTCATATCTGCGGAAGAGATCTGCCAGCGACTTTTCCACGGAGTTCAAGTCTGATAGAGCTTGTTCCTTCTCCAGGATCAGCTGTTGCACCATGTGGTGTGAAAGTGACTTCTCTCTCTGCTCATCCTCTGTCCAAAAAAAAAAAAAAGAAAAACCCCACAGCATGAGGCTTTCAGTCCCATGCACCATAAACCATCAACAGACCAGTTACCAGGGTTGGGGTCAGTGCAGCAAGAATCTCTGTCCCTTCAAGCCTAAACATTGTTATGTTGCACACCCAGGGGAACTCAATCCTGGAACGTCCACAATTATTTCTGCACAAACTCTCCCTACACACTGCATCTCACCCTATTATTCCTACTGCACAAACATACTGGGCTCTACCAGTGTACCCAAATCCTGCTATTCCTTCCATAGCTTTGTCACTGCAATTCAGTCCTGATATGTCTGTATGGACTACACAAACATACTTGTTTTCACACCTCCTTCTCATGCATACATACATCTCACCTACTGTACCCCAGTCCTGCCTTGCAGCACCCCAATCTATTTGTATAAACGCCACCATATACACAGCATTGTCACTGTGCCTCAATCCATCCTAAATGGTCTAGAACCATGCCGGCGCCAACTTTTTGCCCTGAACATTAAGCCGCCGCTGCATCACCGTCGGGACATTTGTCCGCCGCAGGTAATGTGTCCTCTAACCCCTTACTCTAATAACCTTAACCCCTTATACTAAAAACCTTAACTCCTTAGCCTAAAACCTTAACCTTAAAACCATAAACTTAACCGCTTACCTTAAAAACTTTAACCCCTAATCCCAACGCTAAATGTACCTTGGGACAAAATGGCCAGCGGCTTCCTTGGTGAATGAACGGCTACGTCTAAAAGTCCCATTAAAGTCCTATTCCGTTGAATAGACCTGCTATTTCTGTGCTCACTCACCCAATGTGATGGATCTGCCACTGCACCTCAATCCTGCCCTGAATTCCTTCTGCTTTACCCCTCACATTGCCTTACTTCTCTGTTGCTAGGCAAGTGCTGCTCACACAAATGCACCTTTATAACAGTGTTGCCCTGTAGCATCAACACATACTCCCATACAGACACCCCCTCACCATTAAATAAGGGATACATGTACCTACGAAACGGTTGCTCACAGCAGAGCAAAGATATGGATATCAGAACAAAGGGGATCAGATATCCGCAATTTGGGATTACCTGCACAATGGTCTAATAAAGCAAAAAACAAAATACAACACTAAATAGGGTGCTAAGACTAACAATATCCTGGTCAAGATAAGTAAACCTCCCTGATGAAGGCGCTTGGCTGCACTGAAACATTGGATGTTGCTATGACTTATTTAAGTCATTAAAGTGACTATGGCATGACCCGTTGGACTGTTGTAGTTCTTTTGGCGTGCTTGGCTTTTGCTGGTGTAAAATACAGAAGGGTGCAGGACTCTCCCAGACTTCTTTTGAGGAAGGTCCAGGCGTTAGGACCGAAACGTCGATCTTTGAATAAACTTGATTTTGCACCAAGTCCATGAGAGTCCTGCACCATATGATCTGGAGGGACTCCAGGATTGTGGGAGCACCCGCAGCAGTGTACCACAAGTTTTAATCACGAGTACTCCTTTCTGTGCCTATGCACAAACATACAGATACACATGTACAGATCAGACACAGCACAGGGGGGCCGTCGCCTTACCTGGGCTGCCTTGTGTTTTGCAAGCAACAACAGAAAAAAAGCAAAAAAGTAAAAACAAATTAAAAAGAAAGAAACAAAAGCCAAACATATCAATTAAGGGGAGTTAGGATAGAAGGAGGCAGAGGGGGTCATACAGAGAAAGAAAGAGAGGCGCTAATGGAACAGGAAGATTGGATGGAAGGGAAAACAGAAGCAAAAGACACCCAGAGTAAGCGTCAGCCACAGCGGGGGGAGGGAGAAATCATTGTGGCTTTAGTTAGTGAAAGTAAAATTAAATGAAACAAATTGGACTGTGTGTACCAAATTCCCAAACTGGCTCCTTGTGCTGTTAAATTGGTGCTATGGTGCTTATTCACTAAACATTTTGAACGTACCATCAGTGTATTAATGTAGTGTGCTCTATTCCACCACCGTTAAACCCTCAGTTATACAGTATGTCTTAGTTTGTTCAATCTAGAAATAAATGGCAGAAATGTGATGTGCGACAGAGATCACATCTCAGGAGCTTGATACACAGATTCCACAATCTTAGTTAAATTAAGTCGTTCTCTAGCATAAGGGTGGCCGACTCCAGTCCTCAAGGGCCACCAACAGGTCAGGTTTTAAGGTTACCCCTGCTTCAGCACAGATGGCTCAATCAGTGGCTCAATCAGTGGCTCAGTAATTGAGCCACCTGTGCAGAAGCAGGGGTATCCTTAAAACCTGACCTGTTGGTGGCCCTTGAGGACAGGAATTGGCCGCCACTGCTCTAGAATTAAGACAAAATGGCAAATGAAAGGTCAGTTTCCCTTGCTTGGCTAGGTCACAAACCTTGCACAAATAAGCAGATATTACAATATGTTAAATCCTTCAGAGCAAGTAGAGACTGTAACATTGTGCACATTTTGAATGTGATGTAGTGTCTCAGCACCGTGCTCTCAGGTTCCATGTAAAATCCCTGCTCTCTTGCTGTGATGCACCCAGGACACTTACCGATCATTTGTGCTATTGTCTTCTCATACTCTGCAACAATCTTCCTGCAATGAAAGAGAGGACCATTCTGATACAGATCCTGTCACATGTGTGTGTATGTATGTGTGTGTGTATGTGTGTATGTATGTATGTATGTATGTATATATGTATGTATGTATGTATGTATATATATATATATATATATATATATATATCTCCTTGTACCGTCTGCTTCTCTTCTCCTTCTCTGGTCTGACATTGCAACTTCACAATAAACATCAGCTTGTCCATATTTATGTTTAATATTATGTTTTTTCATTACGTTACTGTTGTTTTACCTCCTATTGAACTACATATATAGAACACACCACCGTATGATTAAACAATACACATATTACACAATACTTTGTATATTAACATCATATGTTAAGCAAATTATTAGATTTCCTTTGAATTCATACAGATATTTCATGTTTTACTGTCTTTACGTGATACCGTGCTGTCATTCTTTTTACTGTTCTAATTGCATTCTCATATTTGTCATTGTATATCATGTTCTATAAAAAATACAATTTCACAGAAACATGGAACAATAACTAGTAACTGTAGCACGTTCCACATAAAGCGATATGGAGAAACAGTGGAAGATCTATACAGGTCTCTCTCAGAGAAGACTTATCTGTGATCCACTGTGGGTGTGGATTCATTCTGATTTCCCTGCCAGATGGAGGGGGGTTTAGTGCTTGGGATTTGTCAGGGATTCTGAGGTATAAAACTGTATTATCAGCAGGACAGGATTACTGGGTGCAAAGAGAGGACCGGCAGGTCTTTTGTTGTTAAAGCCAGTTCAAGCTTACTGACCTCTCTTCTCAAAGTGAAATCCCAGATCCAGTGAGGCTGCTCTTGAGTTATCCCCCGTTTGAAAGAGATGAGGGCTAGGCACTGCGGTGTTCTTAAAATGATGCTTCGGCCATCCTCGGTACAGGCTGAAAATCTTAGCCGAAAAGCCGGATTCTACTATGGCTTAATACAGCATAATTTAAAGAAAAACGCAGTGAATAACTCATCTCTTTCAAATGTCTGGTACCACATAGGATCTGGCAGAAGACACCCTAAGAAAGTTGGAGTACCAGTAGAAATATACACCAAGGTATATATATGGTGTGTATAGGAGCCACTCATTCTCTCTTGTGTTATCCATCCCAGGGGGCTAAAGGCTGCCTTATATTGCCCATTATTACCATACCTCATCTCCACCACCTCACAGCGACTGCCCTCATATTTCTCCTTCCATTGTGTCACTTCTCTCTCTTTAGCTGTGATCTACAGGAAGAGAGGAGAGGAGGGGTTATAACTGAGGAATCGTGGCAGGGAGGAAGAGAGAGGCCGTGGTAAGAACATTATTCTGAAAGAGCAGGCAAAGTACAAGAGGGGAAGAGAGGAAATAAAGAGAATGGGATATGGAGTATACGGCTGCTAATGTGAGGGAGAGCTTGTGAGAGGGAAACTTCATGATGCTGATGCTGCCCAAGCCTGGAATGCAAAGTATTCCACCGTGTAACTGAGATTTTCCTATTCATATCTTCCTGAGACAGCAGAACATATTCAACTGAAACCCTCTGGTGGTCCTAGCTGCCGGTCAAAAGGAGCGTTGTCTGGCTATGGTTAAAATCCTGCGGTCATATGGTGAATTCATGGCTCTATGCTCGAAAGGAATGTCCTGGTGTAACGGTGACACACTGTGGTCAGTCCATGTATTGTAGATTCCTAAGGACTAGCAGAGCACTATGGTGACAACCTTTTTAATGTGTTGAGTTGCATATTATGTATGCAAATGGTTTGAATTTTCCTCTTGGACTTACGGGTGCAATTGTACCTAATACAGATATAGGATCATGTTAAACAGGTTGGGAGATATTGGTGAGCAGGATGTGCGCTTGATAGGGTTGGTTGATGCTGGAGGACAAGAAATAGGAAATGGTGAACAGATGAGAGATTTAAATTGGACAAGGCAAGAGGTATTTGAGAATCGGAGAACATGGAAAACAGGACAAAATGAAATGGAGGCGTTACAGGTGGGTGCGGTGGGTATAACAATGTGTTACCTCCTCCCTTGCAAGCTGGAGAGCTGTGTCTATGTCAGGCTGTTGGTAGGGAAGCAAGATGCCTCCGCTGGCCGTCTCCATTGCAACCGCCCGGGAGTAGAGTGCACTATGAGACATGGCGTCCAAGGTGTCACGCTGAAGGTGGGAGCAAAGGGAGACGCAGTTATACATCTCCCCAGACCCGGCTCTGCAGGTATACAAACCAGATGCCCGTGCAAGAAAGAAGATGCAAGAAGCAGGCACACACCACAACAAGCTCACTGAGTTAGGGCACAGCACACAGAGGGCATCTCCACCATGCTGGGTGACCCAGGCTGATTACTGGGCTTCAGCTTTGTTAATATAGGATGATAACATAGTTCCCTCCTATGGGAGCTAGAAGGATGCTGGTCATAGTAGTGGGTAGCTCCCCGTTCGGCTTCAGCAGCCAATTATTTACCTGCTTCCCAGCAAAGTCAGTTTTATTCTCTGAGATGACTGGGAAGAACAGAGCTATCAGCAGGAGCAAAAGTCTCCCGGTTCAGAGACTTGCTTCGTCCTGATCAGGTGAAACCCATTAAAATGTGAGAAAAAATAAGGAGGGGCTGAAGTTTTCACCCCTCTGCTGGCCCTAATACCCACTGTTAATAGCCCTTATTTGGGGCATTTTTTTTACTTGAAATATTTAGAGGCTTATTCTATATCAGCCAAAGTCAATGAGGAATATCATCCAAAAACATCCCAGCCAACCACTTTGGCGGAACTACAATAAGCCCCTCAATAATCAAGATAATTGTTTAAAACTGCACAAAGTCCACCTTAAAGTAACAGCACTCGGATAAACTCTTACAACGTCTTGATTATGGTGAATGTGTGTCTGGTCATTTTTATGGCAGCCAAAGAGTTAATGGTATACTTCCTCTCTCTCTCTCCCCCACCCCATGTAAATAAGACCAGTTGCTCTGTGATATGGTTATAGTGTTACTGCCCTTCTTGTTGCTTGCTGTGTTACTTCCATTAGGTCAGCAGTGGCCAACTCCAGTCCTCAAGGGCCATCAACAGGTCAGATTTTTAGGATATCCCTGCTTCAGCATCAGTGGCTCAGTCTGTCCCTGCTTCAGCACAGGTGGCTCAATCAGTATCTGCTTCAGTACATATGGCTCAATCAAAGACTGAGCCACTGATTGAGCCACCTATGCTGAAGCAGAGATATCCTGAAAACCTGACCTGTTGGTGGCCCTTAAGGACTGGAGTTGGTCACCCCTGCATTAGGTCACGGTGACCTCACCGACATTGGTGAATGGCTGCACAAGCAACACCGGGCATGCAGGCAGCTGAACTAACATTGTTAGGTCACGGAGCAGCACACGTGAAGGCTGTCATTGTATTCCTCCTGACACCACGGGCATTTAAATAAAGAGAATACACAGCGGGTGCATGCAGGGAATTACCCCAGGTTACAACAATGGAGAGACCGGTCACTGCAAGTGGGAGGTCATAAAATGTGCATCTGCTTTGCAGTGCTGCTATAAGGGCAAATCATTTCATTTGACATGTTTGCTTGACCACGGTAAAGGGAGAACATGGCAATAGAGATCTGAACATCTCTGAGCAACCAAACCGCGGGATCATGGCTTGTTAATCATTCCTGTGTTGCAGAGAGTTGCTTAGCATTGGGTCACCAAATGTCAGTGACAGCGGGTGCAGGGGGGGGACAGAAGATAACAGTGGGGGGGGATCGTAGGACACACACTGGCATAAATGGATGCAGAGACTGGCTCACTGCACACGCATTCCCAGATACCTCTGTATGCAGAGAGCACTGGGAGGTCTGGGAAATGTGCCTGGCTAGCGTCAGAGCCTCAATTCGCATGGCTGCAAACTCTAACTCCTCCTGTCCCCGGGGAGGATAAGATATGTTCAACAAACTTCCGCTGCTAATCATAAACATGATGCACATAGGAGAGAGAGCTCAGAGACAAAAGGGGGATTACCCATTAAACTGCAATAGTGTCGATCGGGGCGCTATCACACGGGAACTCTTGTTGAAGTCAATGGGAGATTCCGTGTTACGGTTCCATGACCAGCACTATCGCAGTTTGAACGACCCACAGAGAGTGGGTACGTAGGCGGAAACATAGAAGAGAGCAGGGGAGAGGGTGGGGGTCTGAGAGACATAGAAAGGGAGAAAGATAAACAGAAAGGCTCTGGAAATAAGGAGAGAGGTGAGGGTAGAGAAGCACAGAGATAAGGAGATTAGGGATTACTGGGACAGAATGAGAACGGGCACATTTAGGGAGACAGACAAAGTGTCCGAGCGCTGCCACGCGGAAAGTCTCATTAAAGTCAATAGCGATCAGCGCTCTGACACCTTATAGAATAAGGCTACGCTTATAGTGCTGGCGACAACGACGCGACGGTTGCTGGAAAATCAAATAGAGATGACTTCCAGCGATCGCGACCAATCCGTCGCGTCGCACTTACTATAAGCAGCACTATAAGCGCAGCTCTAGGCCCAAAGAGTGTGTGGGGAGGACAGAGATAGAGTGAAGGATGATATAGCAGTGATGTACACTATTGGTCCTCAAGGGCCGCAAACTGGCCAGGTTTTTCAGGTAGCACTCACCTAAGCAACTGTCCAGGTGGTATCTATAGGTAAGCTAAATAAGAGTAAGAAAAATCTGGAAAACCTGTCCTGTTTGTGACATTTGAGGACCGAACCTGTACATCTCCATGATATACAGGAAGTGATGAGACACAAAGAGAAAGAGAGATAGACAAAAGAGAAAGGGAGCAGTAGAGAACCTCCACGGACAGCCAGTCCAGGTAAAAGGACATACCTGCAATTTCTGTGCAAATGCCTGAGGGTTCTTCTCAGCTAAGTCGGGCTCCAGGTAATTCAGCTGGTCACAGAGTGCAGCCTGATGTGAGATCCGAGACAGCAAAGTCTCTGCAGCTATATAGACGTCCTCAGGAGAGCCCTGTATGTGACCACAGCCACAATATAACGACAATGATAGGTACAATGTAACTACACCACACGAGACACACAGCTGCACACATACAGTAACAGGTCCTGAGATCACGGTACTCATGACAAATGTTGAAGAACCGGTAAAAATACAAACTGGTCAGTGACGCAACAAATGTTCTACTGAGCCTGGTTTAAAAATATCTACATTTATCAGGCATTGGCTCATTTGACTTTACTCTTATTATTATTTATCTATAATATGTCAACATATTCTGCCGCGCAGCACAGAAAGACTTCAACCATGTTACATTGTAAACGTTTGCAAATTTGCAAAGAGGTTAGGAAACTGTTTTTGAAAACCTGCATAAATCTCATATTGGTATTTAAAGAAGAAATAGCCGTGTTCGTCCAGTTGCGATAGTGAAGAGTAAATTAGTGGCTTTTATGATTGGGGGTTTCATGTGGGGAAATAAAAAAAGGTTTGAGAAACACTGCGAATTGTAACCTCAATCTTACAAACACCAATAGGAGGACTTCAGTATTAGGTGATACCTTTTTTTATTTGGACTAGCAATTGATATTATAAGACAGGGGTGGCCAACTCCAGTCCTCACGGGCCACCAACAGGTCTTCAGGATATCCCTGCTTCAGCACAGGTGGCTCAATCAGTCACTGCTACAGCACAGGTGGCTCAATCAGTACCTGCTTCAGCACAGATGGCTCAATCTGTGGCTCAGTCTTTGACTGAGCCACCTGTGCTGAAGCAGGGATATCCTGAAACCCTAACCTGATGGTAGCCCTTGAGGCCTGGAGTTGGCTACCCCTGTTATAAGACAAGCTTTCGAGGGTTTTATCCCTTCCTCAGTTCAAGCAATTGCTCGACCTGAGGAAGAAAGGAAGCTCTGGAAAGCTTGTCTTATAATGTCAATTGTTAGTCCAAATAAAAAAGGTATCACCTAATACTGAAGTACTCCTATTGGTGTTTGTAAGATTGAAGTAACAATTCACAGTGTTTCGCAAACCTTTTTATTTCCCCACATAAACCCCCCAATCATAAAAGCCACTAACTGAGGCACCCCATAAGTTAATGAATAGTTTATGGGTGTTCCTGTAAAACTAGTTACAAAGTGAAATGCCGAAATACTACTAATTGACGTGACATTTACACATACAGTGTTATAACCAGGGCAGTGTCTGTGAATTCCTTTCTTTCTATTATTTAACAAGCAAAGCACAAAAAGTCGCCAACAACAATGCTCTTGAAAGACATCACGTCATCATTTGTTTTCGCCTAGGGAACCCATCCCCTTAGACCTAGAGGTGCATGTACAGTACAATATGTGCCACTCTAGCTTAGTAAGAGTAGTTTGCATTCCTGATCCTCCGGCACAAAGAACACCACTTAGAATAGCAATTTAAGGAGCAATCCAAGCCATGGTTCATTTTTTAACACAGGATTGAAGCAGGGGGTCTCCAGAGCTGAGCCCCACTCATTTCAGCTCCGGGGACCCCCTGCTTCTGGAGATACGGAGGTGTGCGGTGCCGGGAGCTGCTCCGGCTGACCTAGCTGCGGTTTAAAGCTCTTGCGTCACATGGGCTAACAAGAAGCGGAACCTGATGATGTCACAGTTGCCTATTGGCCGCAGGGTGCGTGAGTTTTAAAACGAAGCCATTACATGAACCCTGCTAGCTGAGTGGAGCGGCTACCTGCACCCCCTACGATCTTCGGAAGCATGGGGTCCCCGGAGGTGAAATTAACGGGGTTCAGCTCCGGAGACCCCCTGCCTCAAACCTATGTAATATAAAAAAAATGCAAATGAAAAAACCACTTGAATTGCCGCTTTGAAAAGGTGTAAACTGACACGGCCCAGATACTAAATGTTGCAAACTTTTTTAGAGCAAAATTGGCGCATGTCAAACTCAATTTAATTTGCGCTCGTGCCCGCCTACGTACTAACCTGAAATCTCTCCATCTGCGCCAAAACTATTTGTGTTATTTGTTTTGCGCACAGAAATAGCCTGCGCTAGGCATTCTGATGTGAACGGTATGTACTAAAAAAAAAAAGAATGTTTCCGTGTGCCAAGAAAAGGAGAAAGTGCGTCGCAATTGTCTGGTACCGTAAGTTAAACTTGTTGTATCAACCCAAAAATGTGACGCAGCACGGATGCTTCATTATATAGGGCAGGAATGCGCAAACTTTTCTGTTTGCGCCCCCGTCTGCTCTCCCCCCCTGCTTGCGCCCTCCCCCCTTACCGGCTCTCTGGCATCAGCGGTGTCATGTGACGTCACAACGTCATGTGACATCGCGTTGCTATGGCAATGCGTTGCCACTTGACCCGCGGCGTCATTTGATGCTGCGTTGTCACGGTGACTCGTCACTGGAGAGCAGGTAAGAGGGAGTTACAGAGGCCTCGCGCCTCCCCCGGTATTTCATTTAAATGTTGTGGGGAAGAGCGCGGGGCCTCTGTAAGCGCTGCACCCTGCCCCCAGAAAATCTCGTGCCCCCAGTTTGCGCACCCCTGTAATAGGGTAACAAAATGTGTTATTTTCATAGCATGACTATTGTATTTACTGATACTAATTATAAATTATTGTATTTACTGATACTAATTATAAATTATTGTATTTACTGATACTAATTATAAATTATTGTATTTACTGATACTAATTATAAATTATTGTATTTACTGAAACTAAATATAAATGACAACATACACATACTTTATATTTGTTTCAATCAGGTATTCAACATGAGCAATGTGCCGAAAATAATTTCCAACACCAAATGATGTGCCACGTGTATGAAGTCTTCCTACACGTGGCACATTCTGGGACGGTTTCTATTACTTCTTGGCACTGACACTTTTGACGTGGCGCTAATTTGAAAAAAAAAAAATATGTTGGTTCATAGGCCGCATTGTCTGCAAAGAATACAATGACTTCAAAGGCTAAATGTAATTGTGCAGCACGTCGCCTCATGTCCTCAAATCCGACGGGACACGATTTGTTCATCTCTAATCCCTTAAAGAGGCGACTATTCTTGGGTGGAAATTGAGATATGTTGTTATGGTTGTACTCACCTGTTACAAATGTATATTTATGAGGGGTTTTACGTAAGCCCAATTTTTTTTTTTGCAGATCCCTACAAACCACTGAACTGAATATTGTCACATTTTATGAGTAAAACAACAAATACGGGATTACCAAATATACTTTGCATTTGCTTCTTTACGGTATTGTAGGTTTTAGATTTAAGGTGCTGAAGGTTTTAGATTTTTCCAGACAAAATCAAAAGCTAAAAGATGTAATAATAATAATTACTTTATTTATATAGCGCTTTTCTCCCAATGGGACTAAAAGCGCCTCAGTTACAGAAAGGAAAAAAGAAGAACACATTTAAGGTTATAAAAGAGACCAAACACAAGGAAAGATGCAATACAGGATGAGACAGGACTGTAGCTGTTAAATGCCGGACAGGTTGTGGTTCATTAATTAAATGCCTGGGTTATGCAGTGAATCCGCAGGGTGAGAGGCAGGAAATGTGAGAAGAATACTGTGCTTTTGTGTGATGGGTAGTAGAGGCATGGAAATGTCACCCAGAAGAGGTGAAAGAGAAAAATAGAGTGAAGGGATTCCAAACTCTTGGAAAAGATACCAAATAAGAGCAAGACGGTGAAAGTCAAAGACAAGAGAAGGTGGAATGTTTCACAGTTACTATAGGCAGGGCTCCCAACTCCAGTACTCAAGTATCCCCAAGAGGTCAGGTTTTCAGGATATCCCTGCTTCAGCACAAGTGGCTCAATCAGTAGCTGCTTCAGCACAAGTGGCTAAATCAGTGGATTGAGCCACCTGTGCTGAAGCAGGGATAGCCTGAAAACCTGACCTGTTAGGGGGTGCTTGAGTACTGGAGTTGGGAACCCCTGCGAATGTGCAGACTGAACTGGCCCGTATTAGTTTATATGGGACTTATTCTATAAAGTGCAATAGCGCAGACCCGATGCTGATGACCGGAAAGTCCCATTGAAAGTCGTATCAAAGTAAAAGAAATACAAGTGCCGCATCGGTGATATTGCACTTTATAGAACGCGACTCTATGGCCCAGATCCACAAAAGCTTTAGCACACGCTCGCCCCCTTTGTTTATCTGGGCCTGTGTGTCTATGTTATAAGTTGGCCCTTTCAGTGCTACCAGACCATCAGAAGGTAATCCCTGGATCTGAATGCTTCACAATTTAGAACAGTCTTTTTAAATCAGGGTTTCAGTGTGCATTCCTAAAAAGATCCCTGCAATCTTCAGGTCATTTGAAAATTGTACCCCAAATAGAAGAATTTACAATGCATCTGATCTCACACACGCTATTAGAGAGGGTTGGGGTTCCTTACAATGCATCTGATCTCAGGCGCGCTATTAGAGGGGGTTGGGGTTCTTAACAATGCATCTGATCTCAGACGCGCTATTAGAGAGGGTTAGGATTCCTTACAATGCATCTGATCTCAGACACGTATTAGAGAGGGTTGGGGTTCCTTAGAATTTCACATTATTATTATTATTATATGGTTACCTGACCAAAATAAAGGTTACAAAACATTGACTCTAATATATGGTATGTACAGTGATTGCAAATTGGTTTGTGTGTATATTTCCATGTATGAAACGGGATGTAACAATCTCTGAAATCGGAATTATTTTCCTTTCTGAATCAAAAGCATGAAAATGTGAAAAATAACCCACTGCCTCATAACATACACAGGATACACACATACACATAACATTCACACAGGATACACACATACACATAACATACACACAGGATACACACATACACATAACATACACAGGATACACACATACACATAACATACACAGAGGATACACACATACACATAACATACACACAGGATACACACATACACATAACATACACACAGGATACACACATACACATAACATACACACAGGATACACACATACATATAACATACACACAGGATACACACATACACATAACATACACAGGATACACACACATAACATACACAGAGGATACACACATACACATAACATACACACAGGATACACACATACTGTACACAACATACACACATACACATAACATACACACACACACATAACATACACACAGGATACACACATACACATAACATACACAGGATACACACATACACAACATAACCACAGGATAAACACATATACACACATACACATAATATACACACAGGACACTCACCAGCTCCATTTTCCCGCTTCCCATCCCCCCTGGGTCCTCCTCCCTCTGGCGAGGCCGCTCCAGGGGCTGGCGGATTGTGTCCTGCATGATGGGGGGAGACCTCGGGAAGGGGAGCTGTCCGGAGAAGAGCGCAGGCTCCATAGTGTCAAAGCTAGAACTGCAGGGGGATAGCAGACATAAGATGCAAAGAATAAACTATCCCCAGCGATCCCAGCCTTGCAGCTTCACACATACATACAGACATGTAGTAGGTCAAGGTACATGCTAATGTCATGCTACACAACTTTTTTTTTGTTCATTTGTAAGAAAACTAATAGGGGTCCTTCATCCCGCCTCACTTTGATCACTGCTCATCCTACTCACCCTGTTCCAGGAGTGCTGGTCTCAGAGAATTTAGCTGGTGATTTCCCTGGGCTTTCCTGGGACGCCTCGAACATGAGGTACAGGGACTGTGTCTGGGGCAGGTCACGCAGCTGGGACAGGAAACATGGAGGGTTTTTAAGAGCAGAGTGAGCTAAGCTCTGTGTCAGGCACTCTGCTGTCACACAGCACACACCCTTTGTGTAATCCCTTTTACACACTAACAGGTTTATTACAAAACAATCATGACACACAAGCTGAGGCACACTCAACGCCACAATGTGAGACCTTCATCAGAGTCCTGCAGGAAATAATTTGTCTATAAAAATGTGAAAAAACAGGTGTACAGTATAGACCAGGGGTGGCCAACTCCAGCCCTCAAGGGCCATCAACAGGTCTGGTTTTCAGGATATCTCTGCTTCAGCACAGGTGGCTCAATCAGTCGTTGCTTCAGCACAAGTGGCTCAATCGGTGGCTCAGTCAAAGACTGAGCCACTAATTGAGCCACCTGGGCTGAAGCAGGGATATCCTGAAAACCTGACCTGATGGTGGCCCTTGAGGACTGGAGTTGCCCACTCTTGGTGTAGGAAAACATCCAGGTTAAAAGTCCCTTCTTTAAGTTTAGCGTGTGCCCCTTTTGTTTTGTTTTCTATCGGAAGAAACATTTACTATTCATTGATACAGTAAAGAAAATGTGAGAACACCAGCTGCTATATTTCTATATTATAGGTTTACACACATTGCACCTTTGTTCCCCCCTTATAATAATCAGATTCTCCATCTCTTTAGCTAAGTTAATGACTCTCTCCTGTGTGTCCTGCCCCAGCCAGGCTGGACTTACCGGAGAGCAGGTTCCGGTTTTCTCCATGTATTCCATACTGTACGTGTTCCCATATTCTATATCTGGAAAAGAGAAGAACAATGCAAGGGTGATTCAAGTAAACTATTGGCTCCCCATGTATGTTACATGTACTGCCCATACCCAGACAAAGCTTCCCTCTCCCACTACACACACATAACCCCTCCCCATCCCCCTTGTGTGTTCATACATGGTCTCTCTCCCTTTCGTCTAAGATCGCATACACTATGTGTGTGTGTGTGTATGTGTGTATGTGTGCACTGTGTATGTAAACTGTGTGTGTACACTATGTGTGTGTTTACACTGTGTGTGTACACTGTGTGTGTACACTGTTCTGAAAAAAAGGCACCCCTTTGATTTTTTTGTCATATCTTGCAGAAAAAATGTTCAGGACAATTTGAGCAATTCTAGGTCACAGCAGAGTATTACATTTAAGAATTATCTGATGATGTAATAAACATTCTTTCAAATTGGTGATGGCGTGATGACCTCATCAAGTGCACAGTTACAAAACAGAGGAAGAATGATGGTCCCGATTGCTGACAGAAAAGGTTTTCTAGTAAAGGATGGTCACTAGGTGGACTGAAAAATGAATTGGTATCATTCAGGAGTGGGAGCAGCTGGATCAATGCGTAATCGATTATGCAATCAGACAGCGGGGTTCTCGTCTTCAGGCGCGCGTTCAAGCAGAAGAAGGACATTTTGAACACATACTTGAACCATACTTTATACAGTAGTAATCTTAGTGTTTCAGATTCGATTATACCAGTTTAACACATTTACGATCTACAAAGGAAAAAATCCTATTTCTCATTGAACATAAACCTCCCTCAGCGTATCTGGTACTTGTTGGCATAATACAGTGACATCAATTTAGTTCATTGTCTACATTGTGCTTCTTGTATAGTGTTAATCTACATAACAGACCTACAATTGTGCACATTTTCATGGGGTTTGAACGAGAAATGTAGAAGATATGATGAAAAACAAAAGGGAGCCCCTTTTTTCGTGAACACGGTGTACATGTATATGCTCTTTGCCTTACATAGTAATACACACTGCTTTGCATGTGTCATGATACTCTCCCTGCTGCACGACCAGAACTCAATTAACCACTTCACTGCCAGACACACGCACAGGACAGCTCTATCTAGCCACCCACTGCTGCTAAATATTAACCCCTGCACTCTTAAAGAGTTTCAGACATTTTTCCCCATTATCCCTTTACTGTACGAGAGCTGTCGTGCTCTGCAGCTGCTTACTAATAAAGAATTGTGAGGACTAGCAATGTTCCCCCTTTTCCTGCTACAGAACTCTGGTGATCCCCTGCGTGCAAAGGTGAGCTCAGGTGATCCCCCAAATCATTGTGTCTCCCTCACCATCTGTGGAGCTATGGAACTGGTCCTCAATAACAAAGCTGGTGAGGTCGGAGGGCTGAGGGTAGTCATGCTTCTCTGGTTCCAGGTCCACGGCCATGCAGGTCCATTTCTGACTGCTCACTGAGGAGGCCAGCTTCTCCTCGTCTGTAGCGTGGTCCTCAGAGGTGATCACCGGTGGGGTGTCCGGCGTGGAGAGGCACATGAGCTCCTGGAATGGACATTTGTGTAATACCCATGATCTGTTAGTATTATATAGTGATGCCAAGCACACACTGAAACATACAGTAACATTGTAACATAGTAGTTTAGGTTGAAAAAACACATATGTCCATCAAATTCAACCTTTGATAAAATTAGAATTGGGTGAGATATTCATCCTATATTGATAGTTATATTGATCCAGAGGGAGTGACATATATAAATATATAGGGCTGACACACATATAGTGAATATATATCCCTTCTCGGCTTTACTCGCTGGCCCTTCCCATTCTATTCTGACAGAAGGGTCAGCGTTTCACGCAATGTGAGTTGAAAACAAACCCTGATACACGACTCAGAAACTATTGAGAAGACGGAGTTTGACACGATCACGCTGGGAGTAGATACATCAATGCAAATAAAAGTATGTTTTGAGTCAAATGTAAGTTTGTTAATTATGTTTTTTTTCATTCCAGACAGTTAAGGTCACAAAATAATACAGTCACAACAGTTCATACGTTCTAACAGAAAATGTTCATTAAGTAATGTCCTCCCTTACTCCTTCAGTGACAGTGACAAGATCACATGATGACCGTGCACAGGACAGTACCCTGATACATTGACGCAAAGAGACACTAGATAAAAATAGTTGCATCAATTTGACTGTAAAATTACCTTGACACATCTCCCCCACTGTGTGTGTCATCATACAGATCAAAGGTATAAATACGCAGTATATTAAAATCAGATTAGTAGTATGCATATTATGTATATCAATAAATAGACCAAAGTATACATATTGTGTATATTACACACAGACGTCACTTTACACACCTCAGAGCCGTTTTCATTGACAGGGGATCGCTTTGGGGACTTCTTCACCCTAAAAGTGTCACTGCAACAAAAGATGCGCCAAATTAAGAAAATGTTGAGATTTGTCCCCAAAAACCCTGAGAAACAAGGGCATGTCCTGTTTATAAAGCCCACAGGTCACAGGGTTACACCGGTGCCAAAACGTAATGTAATATGACATGGGTCAAACACACGACAGAAAAGAAGATCCCATTCCTGTATGTTTATTCCTGTGTCTGGCTCACCCATAGCACAATACATGGAATCCTTGTGTAGTAAATTGTATAATAAAGCTGAGTTGGCGCTATATAAAAATTAAATAATGTTAACAGGGATGCACACTGATAAAGGGCCAATGATTTCTCAAGTCAGCAAACAACTGGGAAACCTAACTTACCATATGAAAATGTGTGTGCCGCTCATTCAACTAACGTGTTACAAATCAGGGTCAGTCATTCTACTATTAATGTGTTAAACAATTATGTTTTTAATGTAAAAATTTGGAAGAAAAAATGCACGGGAAATTCATGGAAAATTCTCTCGCTGGTTAGTGGAACATTCTAAAGATTTGTGTATTTGTGTAAGAGAGGTAACAAGATCAGAGTATCCACCATAACTGTCTTTGCCAATCGGAATGTTCCATTTTCTGCTTTGGGATGTATATATTTTGAGATCTGTGCATGAGACACGTGCTGTCTGATCACAGGGAATTGGAGCATTCTGATCAGTTAATATCACAGCTCTCATTTCTAATAATGATCATTAAAACAGGTGTGTAAGACTTCAATTCTATGTCTGTGTCTCCATGCCCCCACCGCACAGTTCTGTGCAAATGCTTTTAAAGTGCCACCCAACCCACACCCATGAGTGTAACTGCACTGACAACGTAAGACTCGTCACTATCACGCTGCAGGTCAAGGTGCACAGAAGTGGTAGAGAGGACAGAAGGAGACGGACATGCCTGGAAGATGACAGACAAACAGCCCGTGCTGGGAGAGGGAAGGTCACAGGATATAGAGGTGATACAATGAGAGTGCACAGATAGAATGATTAAGGTGAAGGTTACTTACAAGAGAGAACAGACAGATACGACATCTTCTACCATCCTATAGACACAGAGACAAAGAGACAGACAGACAGAGGGCTGTGTACATACACACTGTGACACAACCTGTGCCGCCACCACAGTGCTGCACCCACATATACATCTTACTATGTTTTAACCCCATCACTTCCAATGTAGTCTGCACAACACTGGTCAACAAGCTAAAGCAAACATTGTGCTATGTAGCCCTACACCAGCATTTTGTAACCTTTCTTTTGGTTAAGGAATCCTTTATTTATAGTGCGTCTGAGATCAGATGCATTGTAAGGAACCCCAACCCTCTCTAATAGCGTGTCTGAGATCAGATGCATTGTAAGGAACCCCAACCCTCTCTAATAGCGAGTCTGAGATCAGATGCATTGTAAGGAACCCCAACCCTTTCTAATAGTGCGTCTGAGATCAGATGCATTGTAAATTCTTCTGTATTTGGTACAATTTTCAAATGACCTGAAAATAGCAAGGAACACTTTAGGGATGCCTGGGGGAACCCTGGTTGAAAAACACTGTCTTACACTGCTTAGTTAGCTACAGACAGCTTGTTTTCTGCAGACACCCTGTTTCTGTCACCCTTTCGTGAGAGGGATGGACTTTAAAATACTTAGGTCCCATTTGGCTTTGTGTCACTAGTTAGTATCCAAGGGTGAAGAACATGTCTCTCACTAGTCTATGTTACTGTGCCGCTATATGGGGTGTTAACTCCAAATGGCAAAGATCCTCTTTATCACAATGTCACTCTGTGGTCAAAAAAACAGAACTGATAAGAACCAGGTCCATCAATATGTAGTGGATGGGATCATTGGTCCCTTCAATCCTTTGTGTCACTATGTCACAGTGTCTCAATGTCATAAAGTTCCACTCCAGCAGGCAGGGCAGACTCTCTAGGCCAAAGGGCTTATCTGTCTCAAATGTCTGTTTCTTGTGTGTAATGTGACTGGTGTGGGACAGACATATGACTTACGTTTTCAATGGCGTCTTCTTCTTTTTAGTTGGCTTATTCCCCTCTCCGCTGTTCTGCTCGGAACCACTTGTCGGTATCTCAAAGGAAGCTGGTGATTTTGCAGGGGACTCTGCTCTGTGGGAGACTGGTTTAAATAGTTCTGGGGGCTCCTGGTTGGCTGAGGATGACTCTGGCATCCTTCCACTGGAGGAAAAGGGGTTAAAGTTAGGATCATCCCACATATCCATGTTATAAGTGTAGGAGCCTTTGCTGATGGGAATGTCAGCAGATTCAGCAGGAATGGGGCTAGGAGATCCAGGAGGTTCTGGCTTCTCTACAGCCTTCTTGGCCTTGGGTTTCCTCAGGGGCATTTTGCCAGAGGGTTTCTTGCCCTTCCTGGGGTGAGGATGCCCCTCATGTGCCTCTTCTGAATAGTCGAACTCCAGCCTTACTGCCTGACCAATCACGCCTGGGTTCTCTGTTCCTCCCGTGTCAGAGGGGGTTACCTCTGGCCCCTGGCGAGCGAGTAACGATAGCAACTCCTTCTCAGTGGCTTGTGGAGGGCAAGGCACAGGCGGGTCACTGAGGGAAATGCCCCCAACACTCACCTCTTGGGGATCCACGGAGGAAACCTCAATGGGTGAGAAGGTTGAGATTTGCTGTGCCTCCACTAAAGGTAATTCTGTTTCTATTTGGGGCAGGGCAAGGCTGTCCCCTGGGTATGCCTGCAAGCCCCTATCCACCTCTACTTCCTGTGACTCTCCTGTCACTGCCTGCTGTGTATCCTTGGTCCCGGGAGCTTCTGACTGCTTTTTTGCACCCGTCGGCTTCTTCTTCAGCGACGCAGGACGGGGCTTCTTTGCTCTGCGGAGGGTGCTGCAGGCACTATCGGATCCCCCGTGACTCCCAATCAGGTCCTCTCCCTGGAAGTCCGCGGCCTGCAAACTAAGGGAGCGTGAGAGGGTGGTGCGGCTCACGGGCACTGAGTCCGTAGATTTGCGGCGTATTCTGGCCGGGACCTCGGAGGAGCTGGATAAAGGATCCACTGGCTCGACGCTAGCAAAGTCCAAGTTGTAAGTGCCACTGCTGGCTATGGGCTTGTCCTCATCAAAAACTACTGAGAAGGAATGAGAAGGAAGGGCGGATGGGAGACTCGTTAGTGCATTCAGCGACAAACATCAGCAGTTCACACATTGTCCAAGCTGGACTCCAAACCTATAAAGCAGGAGTGGCCAACTCCAGTCCTCAAGGGCCACCATCCACACGTTAGGTTTTCAGGATATCCCTTCTTCAGCATAGGTGGCTCAATCAACGATGGATATCCTGAAAATCTGACCTGTCGGTGGCCCTTGAGGACCGGAGTTGGTCAGCCCTGTATATAGGGTGATATATGCGTGTTTATCCCCCGTTCCATGTTCAAAGTGACTGAAAATGTGTATGCTATAAAACTGAAATGGAGAGAGCATCCCCCTTTCATTTCCATAAGGCTGTAACGGGGTAATTCATGAAACTGCGATAAAGATAACGGTCATTATTATACGGAATCGCCCAATGAAGTCAATGGGAGTTCTCGTGCGATAGGTCCCCAACTCGCACTAGCGCAGTTTAACTGATAACCTCCCAAGTGTGCAAATAGAAAAGTGGTACTATGGGTGTGAAAATGAATGTGTTAATGTCATTACACTTTGACGACTGCCCCCGTCCTCCATTTATAGAAAGCCTCAATCATTAGCAGGACTTGGGCGCCATCTGAAAAATAGCGCCATGATTGTTTTCTATTGATCGACCTAAACCGTCACATCTTTTTTTATAGAAAATATAATTTATTATAAATGGGTTACTTACTTTTCTGCTCCTAAACATAAATATAGGCCACGTCTTTTTAAATAGTATCTACACCGCTTGGCACAATGTTTAAAAAGCTTGTTTGACAACAAAATATATAGGGCCATACTTATTAGGAACTGCTACTCAATAGGATCCCTGTCGTACCAGACGACACCATCAAGTCTATTCACTAAAATGGGCCCTAAAGTACCATATTTACTAAGCCATGCTGGCAGCACTGCTTAGTAAACATGGCTCATTACCTCGACTTTTTTAATTAAACTGCAAAAGAGGAATATTATTGGATGGCAACCACACTCCTAATGTGTTTTGATGCCCCTGCACTACCCACAAGCCCGTACAAGCCCAGATCCTGTGGAAATTGCTCGGAGGATGAAGAAGTTTGGTTTGAGTTCAGTTCACATTAATCAGCTCATTACAAGTCACTAGTCTTTAAGACGATGGTGCGCAGCGGGTACAAAAGATGCACGTGGTCTCTGGGATGGAAGTTACCCCTCACATTGGATTACCTATGTCCTCAGATAGTAGTAGAGGTTGGGGAATCTCCTCCCCTTCCTGATTCGACTGCGGCTCCTGCGGCTTCGGCTCTACCTGCTCCTGCGGCGGCGGCGGCTGCTGCTGCTGCTGCTCCTGCGGCTCCTGCTCTTGGACTTCTGGTAGGAGCGGGACGGGGACCGGAGGTGCAGATTTCACTGGAGTGGTGGATTCCGGGGTCTCGAAGGCTTCCTCCGAGTCTGAACTCCTGTGCGCCACAAAAGGAGATGCAGTGATGGGGTGGGGGGGAAGAAAATGAGGAAGACAAAAACGGAGGGTGCAAAGGGCAAAGAAAGCTTGGGGGGGGGGGGAGTCAGATGTTAGGGAGAGAAGGTCACTATTCGAGGAGTCTGGGGTTAAATTAGGAGGATTGTGAGCTCAGCAGATGAGTGATAACTGGTGAACGAATGAGTCACATGTTACAAAAATGTGTTGAATAAGAACGTCCCAATAATGGTTAGTATGTAAAAAGTAAGTGATCTGATTTTAAAGTAGCAATACTGCCTAGTTTATATATATCAGCATAGGTGATATATATATATATATATGTATATATATATATATATATATATATATATATATATATATATATATATATATATTGTAATGTATATATGTGTTAATGTATCTATTATTATTTTTTGTAGCATTGGAACCGGGGGTCACGACTGGTTGAACTACATTAGTTTTAGCTCTGGGAGATACCAAAAAGTTACCGGTGCAGTTACAGGTGTTCTAATCCCCATTCGGGAATCCAATATAGCCGCAAAACTTTACAGGTCCTGCGGGACAAAAGAAGTATTCCTACTGGATGGCCGTTCAAATATTCAGTAGGGAGAACACTGGTAGCCAAGTGTCTCGGGAACCCCCAGCGCAAAAAATAACGCGGTTCAGCTCAGGTGGACTCTTCCCTCTAATGTCGTAAACAAAATAGGTTAATCTGGCTGGATTGCTGGTTTAAAGGGGGGAGTCTCTGTTCTATACATTATTTTGTCAAATAAAAATAGATAAGAATACGGAAAGCGCCAATTATACAAAATATAAAAGCACCCCCGCACGTCCGGGATCCCTCTTCCAATTACTGGCCCATTAACCTCTGACCCAAATGATTCTAAATATGCTGAATATTATTCTTTATTTTTTATACAGTACTGACGCAGTGCTCAGAGTTTTGCAAAATGGCAGACAAGCCTGGTTATACTGTACAAACACAGTCTCAACACTAGAGTAATTGCTACAGACATGTATGGGGTTGCCAGGAGGCTTCTCCAAAAATACTGGACACGATGGTGAAAAGTGCGACGCGCTTGAGACACACACATACTCGAGAGAAACACACACACTTGAGACACACATGCTCAAGACACACACACCTCTCTCTGCTCCATGCTGTTTCCTCCTCTCCTTGGCCCCACCCTCAGGCTCCTCACACCTCCTGATTGGCTGCATTACCCTGCAGCAGCCAACCAGGATGGAGGAAGCTGCCCAGCCACCTAGCAACAGCCCTGCTCTCTCCCTGCTCAGGGAAGTCCTGCAGCCCCCCCAGACGGTCAGGTCACTATGTCCAGAGAGGTAATACCGGACACACACATGTCCAGTATTACCTCTCATTTTTTACTGGACAGAATGTCCAAATACAGAACAGTCCGGTTCAATGCTGGACACCTGGCAAACCTAGACATGAAAGCAAACAGTTTGCAGAAGAAGGCCCTGCCCTGCAGAGCTTACAATCTAAGCAGTGTAGTGGGCGTTAGTAAAAATCATTGAATACGTCGATTCATGAGAGTGGGAGAGTGAAGGAAGAAGGAGGACGAGCATTATATGTAGTGGGAGAGGTTGGGCCAGCATTGGTGGAATGGCTCCTAAAAGTCTTGCCTGAAGACGTGCCCTTGTATTTGAATAATACGTGTTGATACTGGAATATACACAAAAACTGGATAATTTTTGGCCCCACTCTGGAATAAATGGCTTCGAGAGCACAGCGGGAAATGCTCATGTGAGCATTTCCCCTTCTTAGGAGCTGTGGGTGAGAAACCCTGTTTTATGATCTGCCATGAAAATAACATGTGAATAGTTTATCTCTATCCCATTGGTCTGCCTACTGCTTGGGTTTCTCTTAACGTTATTTAATCCAGAGACGGTAGCAAGTAGAGCCCGAGAAGTAGAAGAACCAGCATATTGCAGGTTTAGAGCAGGGGTGCTCTAGCCCCACCAAACAGGTGAGGTTTTCAGGATATTCAGCTTCAGCACAGGTGGCTCAATTGGTTCCTGCTTCAGCACAGGTCAAAGACTGAGCCTCTGATTGAACCACCTGTGCTGAAGCTAGGATTTCATGAAAACCTGACCTGTTGGGGGGGCTTGAGGACTCAAGTTGAGCACCCATAGGTTAGAGCATTTAAGGCAGGAGGAACCCCAAGCTGATTAAGTACCGTGGCAGAATGACTACATGCCTCGGGTCCCCTATAAAAAGGTGTGTTAGGGGTTAATGGGGATTGGATGAAGTTAGAAAGGATATGAGGTGTTGGGTTGTCTGCTTATATATTGTATCCCTTACCTTGTTCCGGCTTCTCTGTCCAGACAACCGCGTGGAAGAAGCCCCCCCCCCTTATATATTTGGCTCTGTTTGATTTATCCAGTGATGGTTATCTGTTGGGTGAAGGGTTGTAGAAAAGGCAGCATCTTGGGGTTTCTAATGTGTCAGCTGGTTGTGTGGACCTTGCCCGTTTGGCTCTTTGGTGGACCTCCTGTGGTGGTAACGAGGGAGGCGGGGACATACGAGGCTAACGCACCGGGTGTGGGAGTGAGCTCCCAGTAATGTGATTTGATCTGTGTCATCAGGCTCTTGGTGGCGATTTGGGGTTCAAGCCACGGGTATCCTGGGGGCTTTATAGTGTATGGTGATTCAGAGCAAACTGGCGGGTCCCTTGGGAAGTTAAAATGTTGTGTTGTATATTGGTTATTATGTTGTATTTAATAAATGCTGTGATAATTTATATCCACTAACTACTATGGTGTCAGTGTATTTGTTCAAGGTTGGGAAGAGGGGACAAAATCCGAGGCTGGGTAAGTCAAGGATGAGCATTTTATATGATATTTTTAACTGCAGTTCTGCTAAGCACCTGTGAATGACCAGTTTATTAAGACAGCTCTCCCTTTATTAGAGAGGTTATGAGAGCTTTTTGTAGGTGCAGCAGCGTTAGGACCTACAGATGGGCCTTACCTTGAAGTGGTTGTAAGATTAAAATACTTCGGCCAAAGAATTGAACTAAATGACCCATGCTCATAAGCAGATAAGTATTTAACTATATAATGTCTAGTTAGATGTAGCACTAGGGCTTTATGTCTTTTGCATTTTATATGTAGGGTGAAAGAGAATGCTGTGTATTGTTTCTACGATGTGTAGGGTAGATCCAAAGAATTAAGGAAGTCCCGCGCCTTTTACATTGCAAGAATAAACATCCAGCTGTTCCATCCCCAGCACCTGCTCGTCTGGGTGTAAACACCAGGTGACCAGAGACTTACAAGTTAAACCGTTTACCCAACACTGAACCATTTCAGGTCTCTGTATACATTTATTCCAACCATGTGACAGCAGATGCAATCATGGGATTTTTTTTATGGTGTTATATTGTGTTCCATATCAAACAACCCTCAGCCGCAAAATAAAAAGATGAAGAGTATGTACGTGAACTCAATCAGTTTGTAGAGAGCTGGAAGTCCGAGCGCACACAGGGGGTACATTTGTAGCAGATGAGCCTGTAACCTGTTTAACAGACCGAGCATTGTGTCCGCAGACTCATTCCTTCCCTAATGTGTTTTCCAGCTTCAGTGAGGGGATGTGATGCTGGGGAATATGTGAGCATCCAACAGCAATTACAAACCATTCTGGCAACCGAGAGGTTAAATGGAAAGTGTCTGCAGAATGCACACAGGGCAGCGAAAGGTAAACAGTATCAGACCTGGCAGCAGTCACAGCTGTACCCCCTGGCTGTGTCTAAAAACAGTATCATCAGTGCAGCAAGAAAACCCGTTCTCTGTCGTCTGCTGACACCATTCCTGCCCTGTGTGTGCAGGAAGGGAGCAGGAATAAATCTGACAAGAGTCACACACACACAGACAGTTAGGCTACGCTTATAGTGCTGGCGACGGTCGATGGAAAATCAAATAGAGATGACTTCCAGCGATCGCGACCAATCCGTCGCTCCGCGCTTACTATAAGCGCACGCGACGGCGGCAATGCATTTGTTTTGCCGCAACATCGTTGTCGCCGGCACTATAAGCGCAGCCTTAGGCTTATGGGTGGACAGACACACAGAGGACAACTTTCTACAGGACACAGAATTAGATTGTAAGCTCTGTGGGACATCTTTCTCGCAATGTTTACTTTTATACATGAGGCCTTTAACAATTTGCTTTATATTTCCCTGTATTCTGTCTTTAGGTGCTTTATTCTTAGCAAGCGCTACAATCTGCGTACACACAGGAAGCCAGAAAAACAGCGAGAAACACCCAGCAGATATACACACAGATACATGAACTAACACCCAGACAGGAAATACACCCAGACAGAGAAACACAATAACAAACAGATATACGCAGAGAGCTGTCACAACAAGCTGGACAGGTGGAGAACTGCTAACGACAGCGACCTCTCTCTAACGTAGCCTCTTCACATCCTTGTAACCCAGGGGTGGGCAACTCCAGTCCTCAAGGGCCACCAACAGGTCCGGTTTTCAGGATCTCTCTGCTTCAGCACAGGTGGCTCAATCAAAGGCTGAACTACTAATTGAGCCACCTGTGCTGAAGCTGCAACTGATTGGACCACCTGTGCTGAGGCTGGGACTGATTGAGCCACCTGTGCTGAAGCAGGGATATCCTGAAAACCTGACCTGTTGGTGAGCCTTGAGGATTGGAGTTGCCCACCCCTGTTGTAACCCCTCACTGAACGTGAGTTACATATTTTCAGCACAACAGGCATCAGATGCCCAGAACGCTCTGCTTTGCACGTAATAAGTTATAACCTGGGGGGACGATTCTCTGACTTCAATGAGTTCTCCCTGGCCTAATTAATTCCTAATTAAATCTGCGCCCAGTGTGTGGGGAGGGTGAATAAATGAGGGTGTAATATGTTCAAGGACAGAGAGCGCTGGCAGCGTCAGGTAAACACGACTCCCCTCTGGGATGCCAGGATCCCTTCCCGGCTTCTGCCTCTGTGCCCCCATCAGTGCCACATTCTCCTACTGCTAGTGCATAAGCTCAGGACTTCCCTGATGATTTCAACGTAGAACTGCACAGACATGTTATGTGGCTGCCCCAAAGAGCTTACAATCTGATTGTTAGGCTGAGATTATAGTAGGAGCGCATGGCGTCGCGACTGCCTGTCGCTGGAGCGATCCGTGGCCTTTGAGTTTTCGATGACGCACGCGACGGGGAGGCGTGGTGGAGGGGTGGCCGTGATGTCACGAGGCTGGTTCGCCCTCATTGGCTGAACCGCTCAACTGACCCGGCCGTCACGCGACAAAGACACATTTTTTGGTCGGCTCAAAATTCTGCCGCACCGTCGCGCTTCCTCGCGCGCTCTATGTCCGGCCTCATAGAGGGGCCGTATGTCGCTCGCGCCGCGCGCGGTCGCTCACAGTATGGACGGCGCCTTAGTATCTGAGACAAAGCGAGTTGCCCAAAAAGAGGTGTTAGAAACAGACCTCATCCACTTCAGAGACCAGTGCATTAGCCATAAGAACACTCCAACTAAAGCCAGATACCGCGTTAATTTGAGATGTTGCCTAATGTTTGTTTTTCACAGTCACTGTACAGCAATAAGGGGAAAGGGATAAGGAATAGGAAAAGGTAACCCCGTAACTCCTGGGGGGTTATTGATGCAATGCTTCGGGAGGCCTTCCTGCAGGTTTGGTTATTACAGAAGATGGATCTGCACTCTGGCCAACGGTCAGGATTTGCCTTCAGGAGATCGGTTCTGGGTCTGTGAAAGTGTATTAATATACGTGTGTAACATAAGGTGCTGGGATTATCTGCCTACCAACTATATACATAACACGTATGTCAATTGGGAGATGGAAGGACTGGGCCCTAGGGTTCTGCTTTTGTCACACGTCATAAACAAGGGAAGTTTATACAACCAGAAAGTCACTAATTTAACAGGGTTAATGTACCTTCCATCTGCTCAACTCCAGTTCTCAAGACCCCCCAACAGGTAAGGTTTTCAGGATATCCCAGCTTCAGCACAGGTGACTCCATCAGTCCCTGCTTCAGCACAAGTGGCTCCATCAGTCCCTGCTTGAGCACAGGTGGCTCAATCAGTGGCTCAGTCGAGCCACTGATTGAGCCACCTGTGCTGAAGCTGGGATATCCTGAAAACCTGACCTGTTGTGTGCTCTTGAGGACTGGAGTTGAGCATCCCTCGTCTAGAGCAGCTTTCCCATCATTCCCCAGAGACATACGTCTACAGTCAGATCCACCCACAAAGACACCAAGGTACATACGCAGCTATTCTATTTCATCTCAAGTCAGCAGTCACACACATTCCTTAACATGACAGGAGCTCTGTGTGATGTTTATGGAATGGCTAATTTCGGCTGAGAGGGCTCAGAAGTGGAATAGCAGGGGGTGCTGTGCAGAGCTTGAGCAGAAGAGGAAAGGATTTAGGGCACAGTATAGCTTTGCTGGCAGAATACAGCAAGGCACAATACAGAATGAATGCAGATATACAATACTGAAGGTGTTTTAAGAGCCGCATGATTAGAGCAGAGGGTAGCAGATTTCAGGTGTAACCTTAACAGCTGCAGTACAATCCGATATTGGGCCTGGTGTAGGAACACTAAACTACAGGGTTGCAATAGTTAAAAGTACACGTTTAAGGTTCAACAGCTGTGAGGTCCTATAGAGCTATAGGGTTGCAGCGAAATAGCACAATATTCTCCCAAACATGTGTACGAGTAGGGATAAGAGGCCCCAGAGATCCAGAAATGCAGAAACCCAAAGCTGTGCAGTAGGGGGGTTCCCAGGCACAGATACGTAGGGTGCAGAGTTTAGGAATGAAGAGTTCCAGAGGCAAAAGGTTTCGTGTGACACAGTAAGTGGTCCGGGGTTAGTGTCGCAGTGCAATAGGGATCCTGGTTTAAGTGACACAGGGCACTAGGAGTTAAGATTCGGTGACACAGGGTGCTAGAGGTTCAGTGTTTAATAGCAGAGTTCTAGGGGTTTAGGGGTCGATGTTGCAGTGCACTAGGGGTGCAGAATTTAGGGGCGCAGAGCTGTACAGTGGAAAACGTATAGCAACCTTAGTTTAATGGAGCCAGCTCTGTAACAGAGCTGTCAAAGAGAAAGGGAATTACTCACATATTTTCGGAAGTCTCCGTTCCCAGGCTTGTGGCCTGTCCCTGCTGCAGTGCTGACTCAGTACCACCCATCCTCAGCAGGCTGCAGGTCGGCTCCCAGCCTCCTGCACTGCCCAGACAGCAGTGCCTGGCCCAGAGCGAGCACAGGACTCTGCAGTGCAGAGGAGAGCAGCTCTCCACTGCCAGCCCGAGAGTGGATGACAGGGGGGGGGGGGGAGCAACGTCAGTCAGTCAGTCCGTCCCTGCCACAATCCAATGTCACACACAGCGGTGATGCCAAAGCGGATGCAGAAATGGCACCTTGGCTCACACGATACAGGCAGTGGCAGCCATTCCCTGTGCAGAAAAGGATCAAACCGCTGCCTCCTTCCAACCTTCCCTCGACCCCTCAACCGTGTCCCCGTGAAGAGCTCAGCCACTATCCCCAGCTCACAGCCCAGTCGCTGACAAAATGCAAATGGCTGTAGCACACCGTGAGACGATGCTTCTCTTCCCAGACAGCACAATGGAAAGGAGAAGGGGGAGGGGAGGGACGGAGGTCTCAAAACGTTCCTCGGTGAGAGAGGATATTAGGAATCCTGCTCCCCTACAAACGTAGCCCCTTTGTGGAATAGGTCACCGGTGCGGAGTAGGAGAAGACACTGCCTAGGCATCCGTGATATAGGGGAGCAGCGATGGAGGAAGCAGGAGGATCAGCACTGCAGACTCCAGAAGCACAGTGTGGGGAGGAGGGGGAGACAGGCTTAACTCTTGTATGTCTGATCTTCAGGCTAGCTTGCTCTGGACTTGAAAGGCAAAAAGGAACACAAGTCTCCCATAGAGTTAAAGGGACATATAATTGACACCTGCTCCTTCGAAGCAGAATTCAAGAGCACACACCTCTGCCACATGCAGAGATACATACACCTGATACCCCCTCCCACAGAACATCATGACCGCATACTTCTCTGCTCCTCCACCAGGGACAAACGCTCCCCTCACACCCCCTTCAAAAGAGACATCATCTACCCATCTTATACCCCCTCTATTTCCACATTTGTGACACGCTTGTTCCATTGACATCATGAACACAAAAAAGACCCTCATATAATACACCACAGACGTAGGCTTGATGCTCAGTCCTATGCAGACATGTCATCCCCTGCTTATTCAGCCTAGCGCAATGTCTATCCATGGATTGTCAGTATAATGGAATAAAGGACTTACTTTTAAAAAAAAATGAAGGATATTAATTTGACTCAATGTACCCTTGATGGTGAAATACTTTTAAACGCAGGAATACATGAGACATTGCTGATCCCCTTTCTGCCTTCAACAGTATCAGAGACAAATTACTTTGTGCCTCGCAACAGAGATATGAGACACGTCTCTCGTCATGTCACACAGAGATATCAGGAACATCTCATCCCTCCGTGGTCCTCGTCATTCCTAAAGGGCAGTGGCGTTATTCCTAATATTATATTGGTTCAGTGCAGGATATCATTTAATATATACTGAGGTTAAAGGAATAGTAGTACTGTGTCGGATGAAAACATTCTCAACGTATTAGACATTGGGCAACAGCTATTTGGACCATGCTTTAGAGAGATATACAGAGTATTTATGCTTAGAAAGCAAGAAGGGAGAGAGGATTCGTAAAACAACCGCATTTTCAATCAAAAGAAAAAAAGAACAATACATTTGCCAATAAAACAGTAGTGGTACCCTGGGGTTGTAAATAGAAAAGTGCTATCCTGTCCTCCCTGTACCAGAACACTTCAACCACTATACCTGTGTGTTCCTAACTACAGCCGGAGTTAAAGGAACACCTGTTGGATACGGATACAATGTCACTCTGATGTCTCTATGTTTGCTTGGCTGTGCAGTTTAAATGTATCCAATAAATACTTGTTTTAAATGCATGTTTCTGTGTGAACAACACTGGACTATGATAGAGCTGAGTAATTAATGTAAACTGAATTAAACATTGATTACACTAATAGATCTATATGCTGAATTTAAATAAACCCTTTGCTGTTTTGCAATGAGTTGTTGGCCGCTTTGGTAGCCAAGGGGTTAATATTTAATTCAATTTTAATACCATTCACATTTCCTTGGGATATCACAACAAATGACACAATAATATAGTCAGATGCTAGCTGAAGCTAAAAGAAGTATGTCGATCGAGTTTAACGTTTTGGTAAATTCTAACATCAAAGTGGGTGAGAGACATACATACATATAAACACACACACACATATACATATATACAGTGTTCGACAAACCTATACATTTGCTCGCCCCGGGCGAGTGGATTTAACATCGTGGCGAGCTCCTATTGGCCCAAGCAGCACAAGTTTGGTACTAGGTGGCGAGTAGATTTTTTTGCTCGGCGAGTAGATTTTTTGGTGATTTGTCGACCACTGCATATATATATACATATATATACACATATATATATATATATACATATATATATATATATACATACATATATACATATATATATATATATATACAGTATATACACACAAATGTAAATACAACTGTATGCTCATCTGCATGTCTTAGGCAGGTCTGCAACCCCGCCTTTCACCATTATCGCCCAGCACACAGCACTTCAACTGCAGCAAGGGATTCTGGGAAACGACATGAAAATGAGCACACAATGCCACTTTTTGCTTCAAAAACCATTGTTAAGGTGCATATCCATAAAACCCACCCACATACAGCTGTTTTGACCTTAATGGGTCTCATCATATACACACACACACACACACACACACACACACACACACACACACACACACACACACACACACACACACAGTTAGGTCCAGAAATAATTGGACACTGACACAATTTTCATAATTTTTGCTCTGTACAAAACCACAACCGATTTGAAATGAAACAACCGAGATGCAATAGAAGTGCAGACTTTCAGCTTTAATTCAAGGGGTTGAACAAAAATATCGTATGAAACGTTTAGGAATTGCAACAATTTTCATACACAGTCCCCTTATTTCTGGGGCTCAAATGTAATTGGACAAATTAACACAATCATAAATAAAATGTTCATTTTTAATACTTTATCAAGAATTCTTTGCAGGTAATGACTGCTTGAAGTCTGGAACGCATGAACATCACCAAACGCTGGGTTTCCTCCTTTGTGATGCTTTGCCAGGCCTTTACTGCAGCTGTTTTCAGTTCAATTTGTTTGTGGGTCTTTCTGCCTTAAGTTTTGTCTTCAGCAAGTGAAATGCATGCTCGATCGGGTTGAGATCAGGTGATTGACTTGGCCATTGCAGAATATTCCACTTCTTTGCCTTAAAAAACTCCTGGGTTGCTTTCACAGAATGTTTTGGGTCATTGTCCATCTGTAAAGTGAAGCGCCGTCCAATCACCTTCGCTGAATTTGGCTGAATCTGAGCAGACAATATATCCCTATACACTTCAGAATTCATCCGGCTGCTTCTGTCTTCTGTCACATCATCAATAAACACTAGTGATCCAGTGCCATTATAAGCCATGCATGCCCATGTCATCACACTGCCTCCACCGTGTTTTACTGATGATGTGGTATGCTTCAGATAATGAGCCGTTCCAAGCCTTCTCCATACTTTTTTATTCCCATCATTCTGGTACAGGTTGATCTTAGTTTAATCTGTCCAAAGAATGCTGTTCCAGAAATGGGCTGGCTTTTTTTAGATATTCTTTGGCAAAGTTTAATCTGGCCTTTCTATTCTTGAGTCTTATGAATGGTTTGCACCTTGAGTGAACCCTCTATATTTGCTCTCGTGAAGTCTTCTCTTTATGGTACTTGGATAATGATAAGCCTACCTCCTGGAGAGTGTTCTTCACTTGGCTGGGTGTTGTGAAGGGGTTTTTCTTTACCATGGAAAGGATCCTATGATCATCCACCACACTGTTGTCTTCCGTGGACGTCTAGGCCTTTTTGTGTTGCAGAGCTCACCAGTGCGTTCTTTTTTTCTCAGAATGTACCAAACTGTTGATTTGGCCACTCCTAATGTTCCTGCTATCTCTCTGGATTTTCTTTTTTTTTGCAGCCTAAGGATGCCCTGTTTCACTTGCATTGAGAGCTCCTTTGACCGCATGTTGTGGGTTCACAGCAACAGCTTCCAAATGCGAATGCCACACCTGGAATCAACTCCAGACCTTTTACCTGCTTAATTGATGATGAAATAACGAAGGAATAGCCCACACCTGTCCATGAAACAGCTTTTGAGTCAATTGTCCAATTACTTTTGGTCCCTTGAAAGAGAGGGGGCTACATATTAAAGAGATGTAATTCCTAAACCCTTCCTCCAATTTGGATGTGAATACCCTCAAATTAAAGCTGATAGACTGCACTTTAAGCCCATATTCATTATTTAACTGCAACTTGAATTTATTTTGGTACACAGCATAATTAACAAAACTTGTATCAGTGTCCAATTATTTCCGGACCCAACTGTATATATATATTATTTATATGCATACATCTATATCAGCCCTCTTGGGCAGGGATGGTTTTAGTATGATGCTGGCCACAGGCCGCCATAAGCACTTACCTTTCTGCTGCCCTGGCCGCCACTTTGCAGCGTCCCGTCACATGGCGATGCATTTCCATGACAACGGGACACCATGTGACATCACATTGTCATGGCTACGTGTCGCCACAACGCTGCAGGAGGTAAGAGACCTTCACAGAGACCCCACGCTCTCGCCCGGCAATCAGTTTAATTGTTGTGGGGGGTATAGGTCTCTGTAATCGCAGCACCGACCCCCCTGAAATTAGCAAATTCTAAGCCGGATTCAATACCAGATCGAGCAAGCAGTGTTAGACCGGTGAGAAGACCAGAGGTTACTAAACTCAAGCGGCTGCTGAGTGGGGTATCTGATACACAGCCGGGACGTATATCAGGAGCACAGACGGTGACGGCATCCGCTGGCTATTGGGTTCCCCTGATCACCAGTGGATGCTGGTTCCTGCTGTCGTTTGGACGAGGAACCTCTTTGAACGCTGACTTCAGTTGGTAACATGTGCCACAATTCATGTATTGCCTGATAAAAGCACGTACAGAAAAAATGATGTTATCACCACCTTCACTTTTTTTTCAATATAATTTGAATTGATTACACTATGTGTTGTGCGCTGTTTGTTCTTTTTTCCTATACTTGCAGTGTATAATCTCTCCTGAAATTCCATGATGTGGTCAAACGCAAATGCCTGCCCCATGCAACTTGCTGCTAAATGTTACTGTGTCTCTGTAGCTGTAAAATGAGTCGCGACTGAATCCCCGAGGGCTAGATAGCCAGGAATGGTAGCCAGAGTAGCTCACAGAAGCTGCTGCCTGGGACAGAACAGATGGGTACCTCTTATGGCACTCATATGACACCACCATCTGTCAGGCAGTACCCAAGAGTCTGCAGACTGAAGGACAACCTCATAGGCTCACACTCCTGAGCAAAGGGGTGGGGGAGAGGGGAGATGGTTTGGGGGTTTCTGAGCAGGTGACAGACCTGTTAGGGAAACACATACACAAGGAGGAACCCCTCAGTTAGCGACCTGCTCAATTGGTCTTGCATTTATTCCCCTTATACACTGTAGCTGTTGTGCCCTAAAAGTATGGCAGTGCTGTTCTGCATGGCTTATTATCTTGTTCACCACATGTTTATGTGACAGGAAAACGCAGAGAGAAATCTCCTTTAACCCAGACCCTGTTTTACACAACAGGAGTGGAAGTTTAGATTATTAAATGATACACCACCCCTGCCCGTAACAGAATAGTGTCACTCTTTATGGAATAGAAGCTGCAAGACCATGGTTGGCTGTGCTCAGGGAGATCTCTCGGACCAAAAATGGCACGTCAATAAAAAGTTACTGTCTTCAGTGAGCGAGACTGCATTGTAGTCTATGAGGCGCTGATATTAAAAATCAGTGATACTGACTCCAAATCCCTGGGCGCTCTGCATTAACGGTCTCTCAATGCTGGCTGAACACTGAAGGCGCCTGTAGGTGGCAGTCAGCAGATCAGGTGCCTCAGTCTGCTAACACTTTGACTTGAAGGTCATCTATTCACTTTCCTCGTTGAACTCTTTATTTTCTCAGCCGTGCACTTATTGTCGAGTGAAAATGCGGCATAAAGCTCCTGCTGTGTTCTGAAGTAAAAGGACAATGTGTGGCTATTGTCTGATGCAGGAATGGTCAACTCCAGTCCTCAAGCCTCCCCTCCCCCCTCAAACAGGTCAGGTTTTCAGGATATCCCTGCTTCAGCACAGGTGGCTCAAACAGTCCCTGCTTCAGCACAGGTGGCTCAATCAGAGGCCCAGTCTTCGATTGAGCCACCTGTGCTGAAGCAGGGATATCCTGAAAACCTGACCTGTTGGGTTGGGGCGGCTTGAGCCCCACTATTCTGATGCATGTTGCACTGACACCTTGGATCATTGCTGTGCTATTTACTATGGAGGGATTACATTTTGGCTACTCTAACACGTTCTCTTATATACTTTGATATGCTTTATTCACCACCGCCCTGGTGATTTGACCCTCAAACGCCTCCCCTTCTAATTACATTTCTTTTTATATGGCTGTGACCATTTTAATTGAGCTTCGCCACTAACACTCTCGTCCTTTATATATGAAGCTTTGTGTTGCATTGTCACCGAGCACGAAGTGGGTGCTCAAAAAGTTATTTTTATCCAGAAAACTTAACAGACATAAGCTGGGCGTCAGATAAGGGGGCAGCTGAACAAGGCGCTAAGCCTACAAGTGTATACAAATAAAACAAAAGGAATACACAGATGTTATTGGTACTATGATCTGTGCATCATGTGTTCCAGGGCCTGCTTAGGGGGATCACATGCTTGGGAGCTTCCCAATCCCTCACTGACAGAGCAAATAAAGTGACATATAAGAGCCTCTTAAAAGGGGAGGGGCCACCTGTCAAACCTGACATGAGATCCTCCTCCAAAAGGCGGAGCTAGCTGTCACACGCCCTGAAAAGAGATTAGCTACCTGCATATTGTATCTTTGCATTGGGGAGGCACACCTGAAACTAAAGGGGGGGAGGGGGGGTGTATCTATTTCTGCAGATTTACTAAGCAATGCTACTCCATAAAGTACTGCCAGCGCTCAAAGCAGTTATATGGGGTAGCACTGCTTTGTAAATATTGTGTTTATTTTTTTCAAAACGATAGCCTGTTACTCGCTGCATGCGTCTCAGCACGTACGCTCAGTAACTTTTGTTTTACCATAAACCCCATTTTACTGAATTAACCCCTTACCAGCACGCAGCAACCTATCCCAAGCCAGTAAATGTGCCATTCCAACATACTGCAATAAAGTGAAAGCAATCAGCCATGAAACATCCCCTCTACAATTTCAGTAGAGTAACAGAAGTTTGGGGTGGTGTTTCGTGCTTATGGGGTGGTGGGGAGGGGGGCTCTGTGTGTGTTAGAGATTCTGAATGCTAAAATATCTCTACGGTTCTTATTGTGCGTAGAGGGCCTGAGCATCATAAATGGGTGTGTATATCTCATGGTTCAGATGTGTGGTGTAAATCTGATGTGGTACCAGCTGTTCCATCTAGGCCCCGACCCCCTTCCCCCCACCGCCTGAAGTGTGCAATAGGACTGTGATGTCATTACTAGGGAATTTAATCCCACTAGTCCCTGAGGGGTCTTCAAAGCATTACTGGGCAATGTGTTGAAGACTTCTATGGCAATGAAGGGGTAAAACATCTCAACCTTCCCTGTTCACAGGATTAGCACTTTTTGCAGCCTCCTTGAGACTTGACCCCCTGCCATGCCAATGGGGACAACATTTTGCTGGCCCCTCTGGGGTAACTAGCACCATTACAATTATTGCTCTGCCAGAAGATCCTCACTAATACTGCACATGATGAATTATCAGACGCGAGTCCCACACCCGGCACTGGCGGCACTGGCAGCATTCTCAGCCTTTGCAAACTTTCTAGTAATCACTGTCCAGCTCAGGTGTGGGCAAATCCAGTCCTCGAGGGCCACCAACACGTCAGGTTTTCAGGATATCCCTGCTTCAGCATAGGTGGCTCAATCCATCGCTGCTTCAGCACATGTGGCTCAATCCTGTGCTGAAGCAGGGATATCCTTAACACCTGACCTGTTAGTGGCCCTTGAGGACTGGAGTTGCCTACCCCTGGTCTAGCTCATACCCTGATCTCTGACCCTATGGAATAGCTTCAGCATTCATTTCTCAATTATGAATGAGTCTCTAACAAGTTATGAGAATTAGACTTTCTGCTCTAGATTTGACATGCATGTAAACACATGTGAAATTAAGAAGCACATTTTAAGGTGGTTGAGAAGGTGTCGTGTGCAGAGTGCCTTTACGCCTATATACATTGCAAAAGGTACTACATCTTTAACCCCTTCATAGCCAGAGAGGGCTGCAGTGGGTTGCTCGGCTTGCTTTCTCCCAATAGTAACACAGCAATACCAAAAGGGTCAGTCCAGCAAGTGAAGGGTTAAATATTTCCATGTAAGGAATCAATGAGACCAGAGCAATCTACAGTGTGACCGCAAGTCAATAATTGTAGTATCAGGGACTGGTACTGGGTCAGTCCAGTCTGCCCATGTCCCGAGCTAATAACAATTGGTTCTGTGTGTCAAAAAGCTTAGGATATTCTGTACCTGAGTTTACAATATGAAGGAATTACCTGGCAGCTATAAACGTGGATCTCATGCTGCACAAAACAACAACAGACCATAAAGAGTTTCAGCTTTCACTCTATTCTCTCTGCCTCTTCCTCAAGCTTTGCACCGATTCCAATACTCTGCTCCCAGCAAACTGCGCTGTGCCCGCTTCCAATACACAGCTCCCCATAATACACAATACTCCCTCCTAATACACCATGCTCTCTTCTAATACTCTGCTCACCATAATACACAATACTCCCTTCTAATACACAGCTCACCATAATACACAGTACTCCGTACTAACACACAGCTCCCCATCATACACAATGATCACTTCTAATTATACTTTGTTCACCATAATACACAATACTCCCTTCTAATACACAGCTCACCATAATACACAATACTCCCTTCTAACACACCACTTCTAATACTCTGCTCCCATTTATAAAACTCTACTCTTCAGTCTTTGCCCTAAAGACACTACCCTCCCTTCCTAACATGGAGCGTGAGTAACATGCCAGGGAGCCAGCGCATAGCCGCTCCCATCCGTGGCAGGCCTCTCCGGCACAGAAAGGGTGAAGTCCCGTCCCACAACGCAATGCGTTGCAGCCCCTCTCTAGCAGCAAAGGGGTTAAACACGTGTAACATGGGGCACCCACCAACCCTAAAAAGTGACAGTGAGAAGTGTGCGTGTGATTGGCCGCTGGGTGTGTGGATGTGCAGGATACCCAGATGTTCCTGGCACTGCCCCCCTGCCCCATTCTCCACTCACCAGCCTCAGTGCCCAGGTCAGCTCCTCGCCTCTGAGTCATCCACACCGTGTCCCCCCCTCCCCCTGCCCGCAGTGAGGGGGCTGAGAGGGATTACTGGGGACCCCCCATGCCTGTGTGTGTCAGTGTCCCACGCCAGGCGTACAAGGGGCTGTGTAACTTCGCCTCTTCTCAGTGAAAGTTGAGACACAACAAAAGGCCGGGGCATGGGACAGGCAGTGCCTGGGAGGGGCTGCGGCTCTCCCTCCCTCCCCTTCTCAGGGAAGGGCACTGTGTGTGTGCGAGCTGCTCCCAGCCAGACATGGGGTCCTGCACAGGGCCAGGGGAATGTGTGACACACACACAGGGCAGAGGTGTCCCTGGGCAATGCTGGCAAATTCCCACCCCCCAGGGCAGAAATACCCAGCCTTCCAACCAGCCAGGGGAGGGTGGGGGCTGTGCCCGGGGAGGGTGGGGGCTGTGCCCTGCCGTGAGTGTACATGTGAGGCGCACACTGCCTGTCAGACACTGGGGCGGATTTAAAGATTGCTGCGTTCCCACAGTACATTGTGCCAAGTGTCCCTCACACTCAGGGACATTTCCCCTGCCACCCCACTGGTTTGGCACAGACCAACAAATGTGGCTATATACAGTTATTATTTCAGGCACTGCTCTGCGAACTTTTTTTACTTTCCTTATTTTTTTCTAAGACGTGGAAGTCTATCAAGATATTCAGTTGCAGTATATACGTTAGTGCGGAGTAAATGAGTCATTTAGGTGAGACCTTTTTTATTTGGACTAACAATGGATATTATGAGACGAGCTTTGGAGCGTTCTCTCTCTTCCGCAGGTCAGCGGCGGCGATACTGATTTACAGAGATTCCATGAGCTTAACACAGATGTAAAAATCCAGATAACAATGTAAGGCAGGTGAAGTAGATAAGGAATTGGTAAATAAATAGACAGGGTAATAAATGGATGAAAGGGATCTTGTCTTATAGTATCAATTGTTAGTACAAATAATAAAGGTATCACTTAATACTGAAGTCCCCATTTACTCTGCACTGTCACTACTGAACTAACCCGGCTATTTCTATTTAATCCATTGTAAACGTTCTATTTAATCCATTGTAAACGTTACAAAGCACCAAGTATATTTTTTATGACGGGTAAATAGTTTCTGCCACAAACCTGCAGTGGTGCTTTTAATTCTCCTTTTGTCTCCTCCCAGCTGCTAGCTAATATTTCCCTATTCCCCACCTCCTCAATGCAGACTGATACAGCTCAGCCCTGTGTTAAATCCTCAGCAGTGCTTACTTGTCAGCAGACTTAAGTTACCAAAGAAGAAGGATTGTGTTGGGTCATCTGAAAAATGTCAACCTCAAGAAGCAGTGCATGGCCGCAACCTAACTTCCAGGGAAATTAATATGCTGCAATGTAGAGCAAAGCTGAGTATTACAACAGTCCAATGCTTCTTTTCCATATAGTAATAATAATAACTTTGTTTCATATAGGGCTTGAAGCGCTTCACAATAAATAAGCAGAACTCAGCGCTGTGCATATCATTATACAGTCACAAGTCTGTATAGAACTGAACAGAGATCCCAAATACACTAACCATGGGACGTTACAATAATGTAACTGCTTAACGTAGCAATCTCCCACAAAAATTAAGCCTACCCGAACTGGGGGGCCAGAATCAGCTCTGGGGAACCCCCAGGTTCAGGTAAAATAATTATATATCTATATAAATATATATATATATATATATACATACACACACACACACACACACACACACACACACACGTTGCTGCTAACAAGTCTTTTAAACTCCCCATACCTCACCAACACACAAATAGGAACTTAGCAGGAATCAGGAGGAGCTACGTGCCATCCCCAGAGTGTTTTATAAATACAAAACATGTCAATCACAACTCCCCAATAGGTACAATATAATCCAAACCACATTTACTGCTCCACTCCAAATAATTTAATTAAACCTGTGTTTACAGGCACACGTGTCTATGTTTGTGGCACCTTTTTTAAATCCTGTCACCTTTAATCAGGGGTGGCCAACTCCAGTCCTGAAGGGCCACTAACAGTCAATGATGGAGCTACCTGTGCTGAAGCAGGGATATCCTTAGAATCTGACCGGTTGGTGGCCCTTGAGGACTGGAGTTGGCCACCCCTGCCCTTTATAGTGATTAGGAATGGGACTGAGATACTAATAGGGGGGCTATAAAAGCTTTAGCTACCACACTTCTTTATTTAAAGCTTAACTCTTTCTTGTAGATGCTTTGAGCTCCTACATCTTTTTTTCCCCTACAGAAACACTAATGTATACACACAATCCTGCTACAAATGTTGCTTGCTTTTGAAGTTATAGTATCTGTTACCTTTGTATGTGGTCCTGTAGACTTGATCACACACAGAACATTAACACAGGAGCTGGATCCCAGAGACCGCCAATGAGAATCCTAAAGCTGCGCATATACCAACCTTCACTCTATAAAATAGCATCCATTCAAAAATACCCCCATCACATTAAAGATTCCCTTACTTCACAGACCTCCCATATATCCGCATTCCCTTCACACACCTCATCTTTAGTGTGAGCTCTTACTGACCTCCTGGTTTTAACACCCCAAGCCATTAAATGTCCCAAACACTTTAGATATAGATTTAATGAGATACCTTTCCAGGGCTGCTCCTTCTGCAAACAACTTGAGGGTTGAGGGACGGGCCTGTGGCTCAGGGGAAGTAGGTGCCACAGCCTTTTTGGTTAACGTTCGGTCGGAGTGCAGGACGCTACGCAGCTTCTGGGTGAAACTATACGAGTCGGAGCTGGGAAAAGTTGGGTTTCTGGTGAACGGAGACCAAGACGCTAGTTCGGCGTGAGGAGAAACTAACTTCTCATGGGCAGGACTTAAATCTCCGTGGGCTGAGCTTGTCTTCTCTGTCTCTCTGGCTGATTTAAAGGCCTGGGGGTCTGTATCCACAGATGTGAGTTTCTTCTCTTTAATGGCAAACTCTAGACCCTTCAAGGCAGATATTGGCTGCTCAGTGGTAGAGCTTGACTTCTTAATGTTGCTGCATAATTCATCAGAGGCAAGATTTGTTTCCTTTCTCGTCATTTCTGTCTCCTCAATGTGTCGTTTTTCATGGGTCAGTTTAGTGTCTTTCGGTGCAGGAACTGGCTCTTTAGCTGTGAAATTTGTCTCCAAGAGAGCAACAATTTGATCATCAGGTGTCAATTCAACAGGAGTAGGATAAGAATTCTCAGATACTATTTCTGTCTCTTTAGGGGTACGATATGGCTCATCGTCATCAGAGAGTATTTCTGTCTCTTTAGGAGTAAGACATGGCTCATCGGAGGGAATCTTTGGCTCTTTAGGGATATGATATGGCTCATCAGAGAGTATTTCTGTCTCTTTAGGGGTACAACATGGCTCCTCAGATATGGCTGTCTCTTTAGGGTTAAGACATGGCTCATCAGATATTATTGATGTCTCTTTAGGGGTCAGACCTGAGTCTGACAATGGTTTTTCAATCACTTTTCCAGTAAGACTAGGTTCCACTGGTGTTATATCTGAGTTTTTAGGGGTAAAATATTGCTCCCTTGAAGTAATTTCTCTCTCTTTTAGAACAAAACCTGACACATCACACGTATTTTCTTTATTGGTGAGCTGTGGCCTTGGAGATGTCCTTTCTCTCTTTTTTCCCTTATCTTCATAGGGCGCATCTGGAGTCTCAGTGGCAATTTCCAATTCATTGAGGGCAAAACCTGGTGCTTTGGATTCCATTTCTTCCTTACTGGTGGCATGAATCAGATCATCAGATGCTCTGTCTAGCTCATGAGCGACTTCTCCTAGTTCTACAGAGGCAGAGCCTAAGACTTCAGATATAACAACATTGTTTTGTCCCTCTAAAGATGATCCAGGTTTGTCAAATGTAGCTTGCTGCACAGAAGAGGTGAATTTCTGAATCTTGAGACTATTGCTGTCAGTCATCCTATTTGACTCCTCATGCATTGCTCCTGTGGATGAATCGCTTTCAGGAACATATATTGTATCAGTTTCTTTGTTAGATCCTACTAAAACATCCCCATCCATCGGATTTCTGACATCGTCATTTTGCAGATCCTTAAAACTATAATCAGTCACCTCTATCCCTCCAGTACTGATGTTAAGTATTCCTTCACAAACCATCTCAGGATGTTTCACTTGAGGGTGTATTTCCTGATGTACTCTATGTTGTTGAATATCCAGTGTTTCCTCTGAACTTCCCATGTTAATACATGTGAGTGTTAGCTCTGAAAGAAGAACATTTGGAATGTTGAACTGTTCAATTTGAGCTGTTCTCAAACCTTTGATCCCATCTTGTGACAGAGTCCCCACAGCAGACACTTCTTCAAAGTGAATGATCTGGGCATCGTCCCTGGCCTCTTGCTTATTATGATTGCACTCTGGGCCTGCAAGTATTAACGGGCCTTCTGTCCTCTCTGCAGCCTCTGAAACAGAAAGCGTGCTGGAAGTCTGGAAATTGATTTCATTTTCTTGAGTCGGCTTCCTCTTTTTCCCACTCTCCAGTGGTCCATCCAACTTCAATACATTTTGCATTGAATGATCAGCAATACTTTCAGTGGCCAACATTTGTGCATCTGGCTGTGTCTTTATAATTTGTGTCTGCTTTGCTACTAGATTTTTGGATGCCGCGTCAAACTTGGAGGATGTCTCTCCCACCGCTGCACTAGAAACATTAGATGGTTTGGAAGGTTTCAGTTTCTCTGTTTGTGGAACCACAGAGGGCCTTTCACTCACATGTTCATTATGTTTAATATCTTCTGGCAGATCCTCATGGCTGAGAAGCTCTGTGGCACCTTTCATGACACAACTCTGAATGCCAACAACACAGGGAGTTTGTGCAGGTGTAATGTTAGAAGTGTCATAAAAATTCTCATCCAATGTGTCAGATGGGGTTTTGATATACGGGGAGCTGGTATCAGTACCTGTCGACCCCCGCAATTGACCTTTGCACAGCTTTTCAGAGGTGTCTTCACATGAATCTTTCCCAGATGAGTGTTCTTCAGTCTCTAATTCTTCCACCGGAATCTGAGTGTCCATGCACATCTTTGTTTTGTCCTCTGCGCAGATGGTTATTTTGGGACCCTTATTTTGTTCCACATCATGGGCGGCAAGAGCAAAAACTGGCATCTCTTTCTCCACAACAGGACTAAAGCTAGACTGAGATTGCAAGCTTTGGCTTGATGATATAGCTGTGGGAGTTTGTAGAGGCTCAGACTTAGAGAATGGATATCCTCCTAATGATTTCGTCTCAGTCTCACAATACAAATCTTGGCAGAGAGGGCTCATTGGTTGTCGGGAAGTTTTCCCCACATGCTTTCCTTCACGATGTGGTGTGTTAGCACGATATTCATCCTGGGACACTTCCATGGTGCTGCACTTGGCAGGTGATACCGGAAGTAGAGAGTCTGGTATTTCCAAAGCAGGTAAATCATTTATATATCCTTTTGGAGGTGGCTCAGGAATTTCATTGCTGTGGTCCTTATTCTTCCATCCCAGTAATTGGTTCTGGTCAGTAATGCTGCCGTCTACAGGTGTCACACTAAACTTCACTGTTTTTGTTTCCCCTAGTATTCCAGGCAGCTCTACCATATCTGCATTTCCTCCAGTTGCATCAGACCACCATTGGAATCCAGCTTCTGTGCTTGTCTTAGGATCGCACTTGTCCATTTCACTGGCTACCAGCTGTGGGTCTGACACACAGGCTGTGGGATGCTCATGAAGTTTTGAAGTATGCTCTTTCTCCTCCCACACCATGGCAGGATACAGCAGTTTGTCAGAAGTTAGATAGGGTGTGTACTCTGTGGACGCACTTTCTTGCTGACTCAAAGTGATTAGAGGCCCCTCCTTATTCTCCTTAGTCCTGTTTCCCAAGTTTGTGCTGAGGTTTTCTTCCTCCAGGGACTTTAAGACTACTGAGGTTATAGTGGAAGAATTCTGGATGAGCTGACCCAGTGGTGCTTGTTTCTGTGTGCCATCTGGCTTGAGGTTAAGGCTCCCCACATCAGAGAGGATGGGTAATTGCAGCCTAGCATTAATGTCACTGTCTTGGTTCTGATCCGTAGTATTTAAACATATCTTAGTTTCACCTTGGTTTTGGCTTTGGCTGGTCATGGGCTGGATTTCATCTGGAATCTCCCCAATCATTTCAATGTGACTTTGTTTGCCTTGTTCCCGTGGACATGCCAAATACTCAGCGTCTATAATTGTAGGAGCCTCCTCTCCAGTAAAAGTTAGATGAGTCCCAATCACAGGGTGTGAGAGAATAACTTCTTCTCCTGTTGATACTTTTGTAGACGTTGCATCCAAAGACTGAACTGTCTCCTTCAGTAAATGGTCACGTTTGATAACTGGGGTGTATCTCAATTTACTAGGACTTGCCGAAACAGATAAATAAGTGGTTTCTATATCAGTTCCTGCAGATTTCTTCTGATCCTTAGTTGATATTTTTCTGTCGCTATCAAAGATACCTTGCCTGGGGCTACATATATCACCAACTCCATATCCCTCCATATAATATGTTTCTGTAGGTTTTTTACCCTCCACACTACAATGTTGCTGTGAGGGGAGCTCAGTCTCACTGTTATATGGGAGTGCTTTCGGCTGGAGTTCATAGAATGTATCCTTCAGGTCTTGGTGTGGTCCTACTGAATGCAGCTCTGCTAGATCAGGATCTCTAATAATCCCTGACATCATTTCTACCTCAGACAGCACATCTTTGAGGGCAAATCCAGTTATATCTTGCTTAAGTGCATTGTCTGTACACTTCTGTACATAAATATCTCCAACAGGCTGAATAATTGTATTTGGTTTTTGGTTGCTTGCCATCACCTGGATACTGGAAGGAGGACTCTCCACAATGTTCGGTGGGCTTGTCACATATTTAGATCTACTGACAGCCTCAAAAAGGTTTGGCTTCACTGTCTCTGAGCTGCTATGATCTTCTCTACTGCTACCATGGTCCTCAAGTGGTTTCTTATCTGGGATGCTCTGTATGTTCACATATAGCAGACTGCTACCTGGTGGAGTCATGTCCAAGCTTATTCCACTTAGATTGGTATCAATGCTCTTGAGCTTGCAAAGAGTCTCTTCGTTTGTTCTTAGAATCTGAGCACTGTTTGAGCTCTCCCCATCAGAAGAAATCCTATTTTCCACATTGCCTTTTGCCGCCTGTACCATAGATTTATTTTTTGCTTTATCCTTCATGTTCAAAGCACCAAACTTTGTCCTGGACTTTATTTTCAGGTCTTGGTGACTGGTTGTTTCTTGTTTTGTGCTCCCTGAGTCATCGCTGTCAATCAAAGTCTTCTTCTCTTCCAGATCATTAGAGCATCTCTTAGAATCACTGATAAGTTTTATGGGACTTGTTTCCTGTGATTCTATTTTAACAAAACTATGGTAACCGGCATAATCATCCATCTGTTCCTGCAGAAGTCTCTCTGCCTCCCCGACTTGTGGTACAGATTGTGAATTAGCCAAAGAATTAACAATCTTATTACTGAATGTGTCTGGACCTCCACTGTTCTCTGACACCATGAGATTGTGCTCAGAACCTGAAGCTGCAGTGGTTTCTCCTCTGCCCAGATATCCTGATGATACAAGTTCATTTGCATTGGATATCCTCTCTCTATTCCTGTCTGAGCTTCCATCTGTCAGATAAGGCAAGACTAAGCTGTCTTGGCTGCCTGTTTGAGTAGTTGCACCATCTGTAGTCAAAGTCTCAATGTCAGATAAACTACACAGACCTTGCTGTGCATTGTGAACAGTAACACTATCCTCTGCTTCGATAAATGTATCTTCTGGTCTTCCCAGCAGTTCATTCGGCTGTGTTGGGCCTGCATTCTTTGGGCATAATTGTGAGAATTCTGGTGTCTGCTGGGGTGGGAGAGACAGAAGCCCAATACTCAGTTCTAACTCCCCACTGCCAGTGGCCAGAGCATGTTTGTTGGCGTCAATATTAGAGGATGCATTGGTGGCTGCTTTTATGTCTTCAGTATCCCAGGAAGCTGGAGATGCTCCCGGTGTGCTCTGTTTTTGTAGATCACAGGCATCGCCGAGCTCTGAAAGTGATTGTTCCGACTTCTCAGGGATCTTCTCAGGGAGCACCTGGTTTCCCCATTCTCTCAGGAGCTGACTCAGTCCTATCTCATCGGACACAGCAGGGTCGTCTTTGGAGCCTTCATTGGAGGGTACACTGCAGTCAATAAGGTAAAGGTTTCATATGTTTCAAAGCCTTCCATATAGTCTGGAGAAGCAGAGCACATCACAACAGAGTAGAGGCAGGGACAAATGCAGACCCAACCACACAAAGCAGCACCCGTAGCTCATGCGAATAAAAGCTCAGGAGACCTGAAGACCATGCACCACATGCTAAGAAACTGTCACATGTCAACCCGTTCACCTACAGTAGCTGTACATTGACAATGCCCAGCATATATCTAGAGAGACTTCACAGGACATATGTAACACGTTTGAAGGGGCTGTAATCATCATGTATTTCTAAATATGTATATGTCTTTGTCTGTGAACGTGTCTTGCCACCGGTTAAAGAGTAGATGCAAATGAGGTCTGGATGCCAAGATAAAGGGACGCTGCCAGTTAGGAAGAGAGCATAGCACGGGCTCCATGCAAAACAGATGGAAGCAAGGAAAGCAGATCACAGAAAAGAACCTTTCTAAGAACAGCTCAAGTCTACTATACCCATCCTTCCGAATGCTAAGAATACACAGCACTCCCTTTCATGGGAAGGATGCTGATCCAGGGAATAATAATCTGATTGCCAATATTTGGAGTCAGGAAAGAATTTATTTTTCCCCTTATGAGACATCATTCGATGATATTTTACTGGGGTTTTTTGTTTGTCTTCCTCTGGATCAATATACTGTACTATAAATACAAATATAGGATAAAGTATCTGCCTCATCTACTATGTAATTATGTAAATTTAACAAGAGAACTCCTTAATAGAGATTATGACATTTTTTAGAAGTGGGGCCAGAATTATACTAATTATTGATTTTTTTTTCTTTAAAATTCCCATGTTTAAAGTGGGATTATTATGGTGGATGTAAATGTATTTATCTCTGTGTAGGATTCCAGCATCTTTATTCAATGCAAAAACACGACTGCATATAAATATACCTTTAGGTTAATTTATGTACTAGCCGTAAAGTATTCACATATAGAAACACAGAAATATGTGTGTGTTTAATTTGGAGTACTACAAAAAGTAAAAAAGCACTTATCGTCAAAACTCAATAGGTATAAAGAAACATGGCCCAGCTCATGGATGACATTAATTTAATTTATTTTTTATTATGGCTAACATCCCATAATGTGTTTCTTTTTCTATCCTATTGAGCGGCTTTAATATACAGAAATATGCTGCTTTGTGCCATGCTGCTAATCCCAGATTAAGGCAGCTAGCAAGCAAAGAATGCAACAGGTTTCTACATGATTCATGCTTGTTTTGTAGCAACATGTATAACCCCAGGAAACAAACGCACTGCAGACATGCCCAGCACAGACTGTCACAGGACAAGCACAGACTCAAGTTGGAATGAGGAATAAAAAGTAGCTTTCCAACTTTAAATGGTTAAGTCTAACCAGAGGTGGCCAACACCAGTTCTCGAGGATATTCCTGCTTCAGCATAGGTGGCTCAATTGATCCCTGCTTCAGCACCGGTGGCTCAATCAGCCGTGCTTCAATACAGGTGGCTCAATTAGTCCCTGCTTCAGCACAGATGGCTCAATAATTGGGCCACCTGTGCTGAAGCAGGGATATTCTGAAAACCTGACCTGTTGGTGGCCACGAGGACTGGAGTTGCCCGCCCCTGGTCTAAAACCTCAACTGCTTCACAAGACACACACAGGCCTTTGCAGAGCTGCTTGGCTAGACATGCACATAGTAATACCTGATGGTGCCAGAGTTTGGGCTGCTCCCAGATTCTTTATATTCCAAGTCCGCTATATAAAGATCAGCAAGCGGAAGAGCAGGAAGCAGCTGTCCTTCCTCCCAGCCACGCTGCAACGAGACGTCCCCGCTGCCGAGAAAGAAACGGGGTCATTAAACACAGGGAAGTTGGGGTGTACCCCGGCAGAAGCAACTAGCAGAGCAGTGAGCGCAGTCGTTTCCAAAGCAGCGTGTGTTACATTGTAACACGCTGACCGCTGAGTCTGTCCCTACCCTCTGCAAGGCGATAAATGGAAGGTATACACCAGGGGAGGCCAACTCCAGTCCCCAAGGCCACCAACCGGTCAGGTTTTAAGGATATCCCTGCTTCAGCACACGTGGCTCAATCAGCATCTGCTTCAGCACAGGGGGCTCAATCAAGACTGAGCCACTGATTGAGCCCCCTGTGCTGAAGCAGGGGTATCCTGGAAACCTGACCTGGTGGTGGCCCTTGCGGATTGGACTTTATATACAGGATCTAAGGCGTTTTTGCTCTGTGGTTCTTCCAAATTTTTATTTTTTTTACTAATGGCAAATATTTCCCTGTTCAATTAATTTTTTGGCCATGTCGTTTCTGTTAAGTAATTCATTATTGTTATTAAAGCTGCAGACCAAGCAATATCCGACGCATGCTTTTTTTTTTAATAAGTCAGTTCTGTACTATGAGAAAATACATGTAGCATTTTTTTAAAATAACTCTGAATGACATTTTGTATGTATTATAGTGCAACAAGCCTTTTTTGTTTCTATAGCAACCATTTACAAAGTCACAGATACTGAGCCAATGCTCTTCTGCAGCCATCTGCTTTAAACTGTAAAAAAAAAAATAAACAGCATTTGGAGGAGGATTGCTGTATTAAATGAGCAATTTGTGCTTTTTTTTTATATTACAGTTTTTTAACACAGGATTGAAGCAGGGGGTCTCCGGAGCTGAACACCATTCATTTCAGCTCCGGGGACCCCCTGCTTCCCGGGATACAGATCTCCAAAGGGGGTGCCGGTATCTTCGCAAAGGTTAAAGCTCCCGCATCACGCGGGCCAATAGGAAGCCAAAGCTGATGACGTCACGGCTTCCTATTGGCCCACAGGGGACGGGAGCTTTGAAACTCCGCCATTACGTGAACCCTGCTAGCTGAGCAGAGCAGCTACTGGCACTTCCTATGGAGGTCGGTATCTCTGGAAGCAGGGGGTCCCCAGAGCTGAGATTAATGGGGTTCAGCTCCAGATACGCTCTTCTATGTTTAAAAAACTAAAAAATCGACAGCTTCTCTTGCCTCTATGTCTTATATCTTTGTGTCTGTGCTGTGTTCACTGGGAGCTGTTGATATATACCCCTCCCCCCGTCCTCCCCGATAACCTGCCAGCTTCTAGTTTACAGCAAACAGTCACCAATATCTATCAACACAATACAACCTGCCCCTCCCCGGGAGGGCGGTGGCTACTTATCCAGTGGTTCATCTTTTTTTTATTGGGAGGTATACAACATGTTATTTAAACACAACTCTAAACAATGATTAAACATGGTGCTGAATAATTTAAAAGGGTGGGTAACCTCTTGAAGCTTCGTAAATGCAGAATCAAGGATGCCTGCCACCAACCCAGCCCCAGTGATAACATCTAGCACAATATGTCATAGCTACAGCTCCATCAATCCTCCTGTTATTCCATTACACTCTATGAGCCTTATTCTGCGGCAGTGCCCGATCAGAAAGCCCCATTGCAGCTTACAGAATAAGGCACTGGTGGACAACATCAGTCCTCCAGGGCCATCAACAGGCCAGGTATTAGGGATATCCGTACTTCAGCACAGGTGGCTCAATCAGTCCCAGTTTCAACACAAGTGGCTCAATCTGCGGCTCAGGCTTTGACTGAGCTACTGATTGAGCCACCTGTGCTGAAGCAGGGATATCCTGAAAACCTGAGTTTTTCTGGCAGCAGGACTGTTATTTGGGCAATCATATCTGCACCTGTATTATAGTCTACTAGAGTCTGAAATTATTCTATTGCACGATATTCTGGGAATCAGATAACGCTTTCATCTTTTCAAGTGGCAGAGCGCTGGAATTTGTGTTGTTTCCTCGCACTGATGAGACCCAAAAGGTTGAAAAGCTGTCTGTGAGTAGGGTTACTGGCTCTGCACTTATATAACCCAGGCTGTGCTGAAAAGCTGTGTAATACGGCAGGCACACGATTATGGGGGTCCATGTTAAAATGAACATGAAGCAAAAGGTGAAAGTGAGTGCTCATTTGCATGTCATTACCCAGAATCCCTGGCTGCAGTGGAAGCATTGTATTTTAAGAGATAATGGGGACAGGCAGGGTTGTGGACCGGTCTGAGACATGTGAATGTGCTCACAAGTGGTGTTTTTATTTAATGGCTCGCAATTTCAGTTTTCCATTATTACAAGCGTTGACAGGTGCCACGTGGTTATGTGTTACAGGCATCTTTGGTGTCTAAGGGGTTACAAAATAAACTTAGAAAAGCTGAAGTCTCATACTGCAGCCTTAGAGATAAAAGCCACTTTCTCTGCTGTGACCCACCCTCCCTGTCCTGAAGATAAGCACAACTCCAGTCATTTGAATGGAACTGGTCTCTTCCTCAGTATGGGGAAGAAACATATTGAGATGGGGCCTAAGCAGGGAAACACCAGGTATACGCTTACAGGGATCCATGTTAAAGTGGATAAGAATCAAAAGGTAACACGCTGAGTGCTCATTTGCATTTTGGTACCCAGAATCCCTGGCTGCAGTAGAAGAGCTGCTGTACTCTGGTTATGGGGTAAGATGGGTTTGAAGACTTGCCTGACACATGCTCACAAGTGTCCTTTATCATTGAATAGGGGGTAAGAGTTCATGAGTCTCCCTTCCCTTACCTGGGTTCCGCTGCTGAGACTGTCGGGTTCTCAGGGTATAAGGAGGACACGGAATGTGTCTCTCCTACTCTATCCCCCCCACCTTCCCTGTTCTGTTCTGTCCCTTTGATGTCAGTATCATACTGGGGGACGAGCACTGGGATTGGCTCCTGTGAGAAAGAAAGGGTTAAAAATAACAGGTTATCGATAACAGTGTTTCTGCAGCACCCCGAAACATCAAATATGTAACTGATAATAAGTTGTTTATATAGTTACAAGTGTGCAAGACGCCCCAAAAAACAAGCTGAGGCAATAACCGCAGCTAAGTCCGTGCTACGCTGACGCAAAGAGACGCAGTGCAAACATGATGCACCAATTTAGCTCCAAAATGTAGCTAATACACAGGCCCAAAGTGTGCAATGTGCACACCTCTTTGCACATAGTGTTAAGAGTGTAAATTGTTGGGGGGGGGGGGGACTATTTAATACCGCTATGAATCACACATATCTTACATGGACGTTGATGTTTTTCTGCCTAAATTTGTCAACAGTGTTAAAATGAAGAAATGCACATTTAAAAAAGTCATCCACTGCAATATCTATTTTTCTATCGCACTGGAATCAGACAGCAAAATAAAATGTCTTAATTTTTTGTATTAACGTGGCTTTTCTGTGAGTTTTCATTAAAAAAAATTGTCAGACTGATTTTAACTAAATTTGGGAGAAAAATCAACCAATTTACAAGTCAAAGGTTATGAGCGTTTCAAAATAAAGAAAATGGAAAGTGCTGGGAAACATATAATTATCTGGGCAACAGACACAGACACAGACATCATACAAAATTGTACACACACACACACACACACACACACACACACACACACACACACACACACACTCACACTGGCCGAGCAGAATGCAGCATTACAAGGCAGCATCATACAGCATCACAAAGCCGAAGCCGGAGCTGCTCCCCAGACTGGAACCTCTTTATCTGGGAAGTGGACACTGGTAGATAAAGGCTGCATTGTGGTGGGTTCTACTTCTGTGGCTCTCATGTTTCTGAAGTTCCCTCTGTGTACCATCCTGTAACCAGATGCTGCCACTGTGTTACTCTCACTTCATGATCCGTCCCTGTCTCTCTCTCTCTCTCTCTCTCTCTCTCTCTCTCTCTCTCTCTCTATGGCCTCCATTGTCCATGCTGGGAAGTTGTCTTCTATTGAGCGATGCTTAAATCTTCCCGAAGACGGAGAAGACTTCACAGCTTTCTCAATTGGGACAATCTCTCTCTCCTCTGTGTCTCTAGTTTGCGCTCTCACAGAAAAGAGCAACATGTACATACTACTTCTATGGAACAGGTTATGTTACTGCAAACAGCACTAATTACAGTGACAGTGTCAGGAGAGGGCTTCGTGCTACTAATATGTCTCCTATTAATGTCCCACAATAGCTAAGCACCTTCTCTGCCTTAGAAGCTCTAATATTGGAAGGTCCATAGGGACTGAAATGTTGGCTCACAGTGGTATATTTCACATTAAAATGCCATGATTTTTGCAGCTTGATTTGGGTGTGCTGTATGGCGTGTCACTTATTCCAGTGTGGAAAGGAACATTTAATTCCAATATATCCAAATAAGTAGCTGGCATACAACAGAACCTCACAAATATCCTGTTCTGTGGCACTGACAGAAGCACACACACATATCCTGTTCTGTGGCACACAACAGAACCTCACAAATATCCTGTTCTGTGGCACTGACAGAAGCACACACACATATCCTGTTCTGTGGCACTGACAGAAGCGCACACACATATCCTGTTCTGTGGCACTGACAGAAGCACACACACATATCCTGTTCTGTGGCACTGACAGAAGCACACACACACATATCCTGTTCTGTGGCACTGACAGAAGCACACACACATATCCTGTTCTGTGGCACTGACAGAAGCACACACACACATATCCTGTTCTGTGGCACTGACAGAAGCGCACACACATATCCTGTTCTGTGGCACTGACAGAAGCACACACACACATATCCTGTTCTGTGGCACTGACAGAAGCACACACACATATCCTGTTCTGTGGCACTGACAGAAGCACACACACATATCCTGTTCTGTGGCACTGACAGAAGCGCACACACATATCCTGTTCTGTGGCACTGACAGAAGCACACACACATATCCTGTTCTGTGGCACTGACAGAAGCACACACACATATCCTGTTCTGTGGCACTGACAGAAGCACACACCTATCCTGTTCTGTGGCACTGACAGAAGCACACACACACATATCCTGTTCTGTGGCACTGACAGAAGCACACACACATATCCTGTTCTGTGGCACTGACAGAAGCACACACCTATCCTGTTCTGTGGCACTGACAGAAGCACACACACATATCCTGTTCTGTGGCACTGACAGAAGCACACACCTATCCTGTTCTGTGGCACTGACAGAAGCACACACACATATCCTGTTCTGTGGCACTGACAGAAGCACACACACATATCCTGTTCTGTGGCACTGACAGAAGCACACACCTATCCTGTTCTGTGGCACTGACAGAAGCACACACACACATATCCTGTTCTGTGGCACTGACAGAAGCACACACACATATTCTGTTCTGTGGCACTGACAGAAGCACACACCTATCCTGTTCTGTGGCACTGACAGAAGCACACACACATATCCTGTTCTGTGGCACTGACAGAAGCACACACACATATCCTGTTCTGTGGCACTGACAGAAGCACACACACATATCCTGTTCTGTGGCACTGACAGAAGCACACACCTATCCTGTTCTGTGGCACTGACAGAAGCACACACACATATCCTGTTCTGTGGCACTGACAGAAGCACACACACACATATCCTGTTCTGTGGCACTGACAGAAGCACACACACACATATCCTGTTCTGTGGCACTGACAGAAGCACACACACAAATATCCTGTTCTGTGGCACTGACAGAAGCACACACACATATCCTGTTCTGTGGCACTGACAGAAGCACACACACACATATCCTGTTCTGTGGCACTGACAGAAGCACATACACATATCCTGTTCTGTGGCACTGACAGAAGCACACACACACATATCCTGTTCTGTGGCACTGACAGAAGCACACACACACATATCCTGTTCTGTGGCACTGACAGAAGCACACACACAAATATCCTGTTCTGTGGCACTGACAGAAGCACACACACACATATCCTGTTCTGTGGCACTGACAGAAGCGCACACACATATCCTGTTCTGTGGCACTGACAGAAGCACACACACATATCCTGTTCTGTGGCACTGACAGAAGCACACACACACATATCCTGTTCTGTGGCACTGACAGAAGCACACACACACATATCCTGTTCTGTGGCACTGACAGAAGCACACACACATATCCTGTTCTGTGGCACTGACAGAAGCGCACACACATATCCTGTTCTGTGGCACTGACAGAAGCACACACACATATCCTGTTCTGTGGCACTGACAGAAGCACACAAACAAATATCCTGTTCTGTGGCACTGACAGAAGCGCACACACATATCCTGTTCTGTGGCACTGACAGAAGCACACACACATATCCTGTTCTGTGGCACTGACAGAAGCACACACACATATCCTGTTCTGTGGCACTGACAGAAGCACACACACACATATCCTGTTCTGTGGCACTGACAGAAGCACACACACACACACACACATATCCTGTTCTGTGGCACTGACATAGCCACACACAAATATCCTGTTCTGTGGCACTGACAGAAGCACACACACATATCCTGTTCTGTGGCACTGACAGAAGCACACACACACATATCCTGTTCTGTGGCACTGACAGAAGCACACACACATATCCTGTTCTGTGGCACTGACAGAAGCACACACACACATATCCTGTTCTGTGGCACTGACAGAAGCACACACACATATCCTGTTCTGTGGCACTGACAGAAGCACACACACACATATCCTGTTCTGTGGCACTGACAGAAGCACACACACATATCCTGTTCTGTGGCACTGACAGAAGCACACACACACATATCCTGTTCTGTGGCACTGACAGAAGCACACACACATATCCTGTTCTGTGGCACTGACAGAAGCACACACACACATATCCTGTTCTGTGGCACTGACAGAAGCACACACACATATCCTGTTCTGTGGCACTGACAGAAGCACACACACACATATCCTGTTCTGTGGCACTGACAGAAGCACACACACACACACACACATATCCTGTTCTGTGGCACTGACAGAAGCACACACACACACACACACACACACATATCCTGTTCTGTGGCACTGACAGAAGCACACACACATATCCTGTTCTGTGGCACTGACAGAAGCACACACACATATCCTGTTCTGTGGCACTGACAGAAGCACACACACATATCCTGTTCTGTGGCACTGACAGAAGCACACACACACATATCCTGTTCTGTGGCACTGACAGAAGCACACACACATATCCTGTTCTGTGGCACTGACAGAAGCACACACACACACACACACACATATCCTGTTCTGTGGCACTGACAGAAGCACACACACACACACACACATATCCTGTTCTGTGGCACTGACAGAAGCACACACACATATCCTGTTCTGTGGCACTGACAGAAGCACACACACACATATCCTGTTCTGTGGCACTGACAGAAGCACACACACACACACACATATCCTGTTCTGTGGCACTGACAGAAGCACACACACATATCCTGTTCTGTGGCACTGACAGAAGCACACACACATATCCTGTTCTGTGGCACTGACAGAAGCACACACACACATATCCTGTTCTGTGGCACTGACAGAAGCACACACACATATCCTGTTCTGTGGCACTGACAGAAGCACACACACATATCCTGTTCTGAGGCACTGACAGAAGCACACACACACACACACATATCCTGTTCTGTGGCACTGACAGAAGCACACACACATATCCTGTTCTGTGGCACTGACAGAAGCACACACACATATCCTGTTCTGTGGCACTGACAGAAGCACACACACACATATCCTGTTCTGTGGCACTGACAGAAGCACACACACACATATCCTGTTCTGTGGCACTGACAGAAGCACACACACACATATCCTGTTCTGTGGCACTGACAGAAGCACACACACACACACACATATCCTGTTCTGTGGCACTGACAGAAGCACACACACACATATCCTGTTCTGTGGCACTGACAGAAGCACACACACACATATCCTGTTCTGTGGCACTGACAGAAGCACACACACACATATCCTGTTCTGTGGCACTGACAGAAGCACACACACATATCCTGTTCTGTGGCACTGACAGAAGCACACACACACATATCCTGTTCTGTGGCACTGACAGAAGCACACACACATATTCTGTTCTGTGGCACTGACAGAAGCACACACATATCCTGTTCTGTGGCACTGACAGAAGCACACACACACACACACATATCCTGTTCTGTGGCACTGACAGAAGCACACACACATATCCTGTTCTGTGGCACTGACAGAAGCACACACACATATCCTGTTCTGTGGCACTGACAGAAGCACACACACATATCCTGTTCTGTGGCACTGACAGAAGCACACACACACATATCCTGTTCTGTGGCACTGACAGAAGCACACACACATATCCTGTTCTGTGGCACTGACAGAAGCACACACACATATCCTGTTCTGTGGCACTGACAGAAGCACACACACACATATCCTGTTCTGTGGCACTGACAGAAGCACACACACACATATCCTGTTCTGTGGCACTGACAGAAGCACACACACATATCCTGTTCTGTGGCACTGACAGCAGCACACACACACATATCCTGTTCTGTGGCACTGACAGAAGCACACACACACATATCCTGTTCTGTGGCACTGACAGCAGCACACACACACATATCCTGTTCTGTGGCACTGACAGAAGCACACACACATATCCTGTTCTGTGGCACTGACAGCAGCACACACACACATATCCTGTTCTGTGGCACTGACAGCAGCACATACACATATCCTGTTCTGTGGCACTGACAGAAGCACACACACATATCCTGTTCTGTGGCACTGACAGCAGCACACACACATATCCTGTTCTGTGGCACTGACAGAAGCACACACACATATCCTGTTCTGTGGCACTGACAGAAGCACACACACATATCCTGTTCTGTGGCACTGACAGCAGCACACACACATATCCTGTTCTGTGGCACTGACAGAAGCACACACACATATCCTGTTCTGTGGCACTGACAGAAGCACACACACACACACACACACACATATCCTGTTCTGTGGCACTGACAGAAGCACACACACACACACACACACATATCCTGTTCTGTGGCACTGACAGAAGCACACACACATATCCTGTTCTGTGGCACTGACAGAAGCACACACACACATATCCTGTTCTGTGGCACTGACAGAAGCACACACACATATCCTGTTCTGTGGCACTGACAGAAGCACACACACATATCCTGTTCTGTGGCACTGACAGCAGCACACACACATATCCTGTTCGGTGGCACTGACAGAAGCACACACACATATCCTGTTCTGTGGCACTGACAGAAGCACACACACATATCCTGTTCTGTGGCACTGACAGCAGCACACACACACATATCCTGTTCTGTGGCACTGACAGAAGCACACACACATATCCTGTTCTGTGGCACTGACAGCAGCACACACACACATATCCTGTTCTGTGGCACTGACAGAAGCACACACACATATCCTGTTCTGTGGCACTGACAGCAGCACACACACACATATCCTGTTCTGTGGCACTGACAGAAGCACACACACATATCCTGTTCTGTGGCAGTGACAGAAGCACACACACATATCCTGTTCTGTGGCACTGACAGAAGCACACACACATATCCTGTTCTGTGGCACTGACAGAAGCACACACACACATATCCTGTTCTGTGGCAGTGACAGAAGCACACACACATATCCTGTTCTGTGGCACTGACAGAAGCACACACACACATATCCTGTTCTGTGGCAGTGACAGAAGCACACACACACACACATATCCTGTTCTGTGGCACTGACAGCAGAACAGAAATATTTGTGGCTATCAGTTGCCAACCGCACAGGCTCGTGTGGAGCAGCTGTGAAAGTCCAATGGATGAGACGCATCCCGGAGCTTCAGCACATCACACTGAGCTGATACTATGTTACATTCAACGGACATGATGTATTAAAGCTGATGCTCAATGTTATCCACATTCATAAGGTTGTTCTGCCCTTCCCAAACCATGCTCTGCACACTGTGCAGATCAGGGGGGCTCAACTCCAGTCCTCAAGCCCCACCCCCCCAACAGGTCTGGTTTTCAGGATAGCCCAGCTTCAGCACAGGTGGCTCAATCAGAGGCTCAATCAGAGGCTCAGTCAGAGGCTCAATCAGAGGCTCAGTCAGAGGCTCAGTCAGAGGCTCAGTCATAGGACTGGCGCAGAGCTCCCTTTGGTATGGGTAACACACAGTTCATTTAACATGCAAGTCACTCACCAGCCCTAACAAAATACAAACTCGCGCACAGCCCCCATTTTGCTGGAACCCCTTTGCTGTCAGTGAAAGGGTTTCGGGCCCATATTCACTAAGCTGTGCTATTCAATATGACACCTGCCGCGCCAAAAGGTCTTTTACGGGATACCACCATTTAGTGAATATGGGCCTACATATTGCCCATAGTAAAAGCTGGAAATGCTGAGCTTGCGAAAGGCGCAGCGCTGGGTAGTAATCCGCTAAACCTTCCCACGGGTTGTGCGGCACATTGTGTAATTAGCATATAGGGAGGGCAGGGAAATATAAATGTTGATGGGCACATTCCAGAGAGCATACAGGAAGCGCTGCTCAGGCTGATCCAACGCTTCCTCTGCACATGGGCAGCTGCCGAATCTTCACCGTTCCGCCTTCAACACATACGCTGATCCGTGCGCTGTAACGAACACAATGTATGTGATGGCACAAAGCTCACCTTGGCCCCTATACAATATAGTGAGCAGGGGGCATGCACAGTAACATGGAATTGATGCATGATTTGTACTTTACCCCATGTTTCATTGTGTTGAATATGGAGGGTCTATCTATAGCAGGGTTGGGCAACTTCAGTCCTCAAGGGCCACAAACAGGTCAGGTTTAAAGGATATCCATGCTTCAGCACAGATGGCTCAATCAGTGGCTCAGACGAAGACTTAGGCCTCGGTTATGGTCAAAAAGACCGTGCTGAGGCGCGCTGAGGGGAAACATTATCCCTATCAGCGCGGCTTTAGACGGCGCTTCCGCAGGCGTGTGGAATTTCAGCCGACAACCTAATTTTAGTTTCCCCGCGGCGCTGAGGGAAGCGCAGGGCCGGTCACGTGACTGCCGGAAGCCAATGGCAGTCCGTGACGTCGGCGCTGTGACGTGGCGCGCTAACCCCGCCTCCCGCTCCGCCTCCAGGCCCGCCTCCCGAAAGCCTCCCACCCGGCACACACACGCGCTCGCTGGCGCTCATGCAGGGACAAGAAAAATCTCCTGCTTGAGCAGCAGAGCATGAGCGTCAGCGCTGCCCAGCGCCGCTCCCTGCACCACGTCCCAGGCCTTAGCCACTGATTGAGTCACCTTTGCTGAAGTAGGGATATCCTTGAAACCTGATCTGTTGGTGGCCCTTGAGGACTGGAGTTGCTCACCCCCGATCTATAGGGTAATAAAGTCAGCTCACATCACACTATACCCTCCACCTCAGGTTTCAAACATACACTCTCATTCACTAAAAAGGAGGAAGGCCCAGGTTTACTTAAACAAATAGACTGTGAATTGCTCAATGGCTTAGCAAATATCTCAGATTGCCAGCCCAATCTCAGATTATTATAGCACTGAGACACTAAGGCTAAGGCCCCGCTCCCAGAGTCAGCGCGCCCGCACTGCAGACAGGCGGTGCGCTGACATACACAGACCGCGATATGCACAGACACACACACACACACACAGACAGAGGCAGGCACTCACGCACTCAGGCAGACACATACACACACACAGACAGGCACTCACGCACTCAGACACATACACACACACAGACAGGCACGCACTCAGACACACACACAGACAGGCACTCACCTACTTTCACTCCACACTCCTCCCCGCTCCCCGAAGCCTCTCCTCCTCCCGAAGCCTCCCCTCCCCATTGGCTCACAGCCACACCACGTGACGCGTCAACGCTAGGGAACACCATTTTCTTGTGTCCCATAGCGGCTGACGCACCACAGCGTGTAGTGCGCTGTGCCGCCAGGGGGGACCGGGACCGGCTCGGGAGGATTCCCCTGCTGGTGGGGAACTCGCGTGTGGCTGCCCGCGCCAACGAGCGCAGCGGGACCGAGGCCTTAGGATTTAGTACTTGCATTCAGATCCTCAGTATATGTGATTGACAGAGGGACCTGCAGTATATGCCATTGCTTTGCACGGCAGTCCCCTCTAGCTCTGCAAGGATTAACAAATGGATGGTGTTTGGTGTTGGAAGATTGTTATGAAATCTTTGCTGGCTGCTCCTGGCTCATACAGCTCAGAGAATCAGGAATTGCAGACCAGGTCCACAGATCTCCGAGCTGAGTCTCAGAGGAGCCAGCACGCTCATTCTGCTGCTGTGTATTAACATTTCCAGTAGTTCTGCCAATAAAACCCTTCATTCCGAGCAGCAGACGTTGTGCAAACAGCATTACTTCCACTCCACCCTGACAACAAGCCTCCATAACACACCTCCCTCTATTAACACTATCATTCAAATGCTTTATAGAACCCTCAAGGCATCTGCATTAAACCCCTGTTTTCTCACATGAGGTAACGATGTTTAAAAAGAGATTTAAACAGGGCTGAATATTTAAGGAGTTAAGGCATCAAGTCTAATACAACACGGGGTCAGAAAAACTGTGCTAGGTTTTTTTTTAAAAGTTTTTCTTGGCATCTGGGAAACGTTGACACTTTGCAGGCTGTGCTGAAAAGCTGTGTAATACGGCAGGCATAAGCTTATAGAGCTCCATGTTAAAATGAATTTGAAGCAAATGGTGACACGGTGTGCTCATTTGCATGTCATTTCCCAGAATCCCTGGCTGCAGTTGAAGCCCTGTATGCTAACAGATAATGGGGAAAGGCAGGGTTACAGACCTGTCTGAGGCTACGGCCCCAGTCCTCCCTGCTGCACGCGTGCCTGCCGACCTGGTGGCGCGTGCAGCAACTACAGCCGTGATCGCGGTCTGTAGGGAAGCGGGGGGCTGGGGCCATGATAGGGGGCGTGGCCATGACGGGCATATCTGCCCTTCTATTGGCTGTGCACCGCCCACGTGACCGCGTTGCGGCATGGGAAGACAAAGTTCTTGTCTTCCCTGCCAGCGCTCGCGTCACTGCGCTTTGTGCGCCCACACACCGCCACTGGGGCCTGCCCAATAGAGAGCCGTGCTGTGCTGTGTGGCGCGCACGCCATAGCGTGTGCCGCCGTGACCACCAGGGGCTCAGCCCGAGATGTGAATGTGCTCACAACTATTTTTATTTGCTGTATGCTGTACGGTTTTTGTCCCTTTTTTAACCACCATAACTTATCTGTGTGGGGTTGATACTTGACCCATAAAGGGCGTTAAGTGTTAGCGCTCATATGAATGGGAGTAAAGGCTAAAGTTTAGCAAACCTTTTTGGGTCTGGGGAAAGGTGCTTTCATTATTCTGGAGGGGGGATTTCACCTTTTGGGTCTTTGTATTAAGGTAACAAGTGTTACTTTATCTTGGGTCTCAGCGTCATTGAATAAAGTTACGTTGCCCCAGCTCTGCGCTGTGCCAGGCAGCTTGCTATTTGGGTGGCATCAGGAGTTAGGGGGAAGCTAATAATCTGGTTTATTAAATGGTTCCATTTCTAAATCACTGCTGTCACCCGAATTTAGGGTACTGTGAATTATGCAAAGGTTCTGAATATTTTGGATGCTATTCATCAAAGTCCCCCCCCCCCCTCCTGCAAATCCTGGGGCGATAATTATCAAAGTCCCCTCACTGCAAAAAAGTTCCAAAAACAGCAGCAGATTTTCATTGATGTCAACAAACAAATGTTAAGGCTTTTGGTAAGCCTGGGTATTAGGTCCATACTCAGCATGCACTGACGTCTCTTCCTCACTAACATTTCTGACCCATTCTATTTTAATAGGTCTGAAACCCTTCCTGATACATTAAAGACGGCTTCACAGAATACTGAAAAGGTGCCTCAGAGAGTCAGCATGCCGGGGGTTAACTCACACCGCTCCTAACCCCAGTTTAAGCTGCAGCTTTGGCTGCTGTCCCGTGCTGCTCTCTCCTCCCAGCATGCACTGCTAATATCTATTTCATAACAATTGTTCATACAAGAGGGATAGCAAGGTGTAGAACGGATCCGCAGAGAGCGGGACGGATCGTCAAGGAGCGGGACGTCAGGGAGCGGGACGGATCGTCGGGGAGCGGGACGGATAGTCAGGGAGCGGGACGGATAGTCAAGGAGCGGGACGGATAGTCGGGGAGCAAGACGGATCGTCGGGGAGCGGGACGGATCGTCGGGGAGCGGGACGGATCGTCGGGGAGCGGGACGGATCGTCGGGGAGCGGGACGGATCGTCGGGGAGCGGGACGGATCGTCCGGGAGCGGGACGGATCGTCTGGGAGCGGGACGGATCGTCGGGGAGCGGGACGGATCGTCGGGGAGCGGGACGGATCGTCTGGGAGCGGGACGGATCGTCGGGGAGCGGGACGGATCGTCGGGGAGCGGGACGGATCGTCGGGGAGCGGGACGGATCGTCGGGGAGTGGGACGGATCGTCGGGGAGCGGGACGGATCGTCGGGGAGCGGGACGGATCGTCGGGGAGTGGGACGGATCGTCGGGGAGCGGGACGGATCGGCAGAGAGTGGAACGGATCAGTATGGAGCGGGATGGTTCGGCAGGGACTGGGACAGATCGGTATTAAGCGGGACGGGTCAGCAGGGAGCGGGATGGATCGGTATGAAGCAGGACAAATCGATCCGGAGCGGGTCGGAGCGGCAGGAGGCGGGATGGATCAGCTGGGGAGCGGGGAAACACAAGCCAGATCCCCACAGCAGGATATACCCGTCCCTTGCAGGATTCCTGGGGCACAAGTACCAAGCTTTTTATGGCATTTGTGAACAACTGTCACTACAGCAGAGTTGTGGGCATTTAAATCTGCAATATTAATAATATGTTTTCTTACATAGTGTGGTGCTGGCAGTATACACGGCGCTGTACATACAATGTTGCAGGCCCAATGAGTCCATGCTCAAAAGAGCTTACAATCTAATTTAGGTGCCAGAAGCACAGGGAGATAGAGTGACTTGCCCAAGGACACAAGGAGCTGATACTGGGTTCACCCACTTCAAAGGTAGTGATATTACCCCTCCATATTACTCCCAATTCACCAAAAAACATAGTCAAACTGCTTTGCTGCTAGATGCATTTCCTGCCTATTCAGGATTGGAGGGGTTAATTTCAGAGGCAGAACTAAGGGGGGGGGAGTGGCGGCTTCCCCGAGGGCAGCAATTTAGGGGCCACAGGTCGGTTGTACAGAGGAGGGAGCAGGAGGAGCGTGATGGCGGTCGGAGACGCCCCAGTGGTAAGACTCGGAAGTCAATCACAATTTACGGTTGCTGTTGCTAGGGTGTGAGTGAGACTGGGGGGGGAGAGTGTGAGTGAGACTGGGGGGGAGAGTGTGAGTGAGACTGGGGGGGAGGGTGTGAGTGAGACTGGGGGGGGAGGGTGTGAGTGAGACTGGGGGGGAGGGTGTGAGTGAGACTGTGGGGGGGAGGGTGTGAGTGAGACTGGGGGGGGAGGGTGTGAGTGAGACTGGGGGGGGAGGGTGTGAGTGAGACTGGGGGGGGAGGGTGTGAGTGAGACTGGGGGGGGGAGGGTGTGAGTCAGACTGGGGGGGGAGGGTGTGAGTGAGACTGGGGGGGAGGGTGTGAGTGAGACTGGGGGGGGGGAGGGTGTGAGTGAGACTGGGGGGGGGGAGGGTGTGAGTGAGACTGGGGGGGGAGGGTGTGAGTGAGACTGGGGGGGGAGGGTGTGAGTCAGACTGGGGGGGAGGGTGTGAGTGAGACTGGGGGGGAGGGTATGAGTGAGACTGGGGGGGAGGGGGGGAGTGAGACTGGGGGGGGGGGGGGTGTGAGTGAGACTGGGGGGGGAGGGTGTGAGTGAGACTGGGGGGGAGGGTGTGAGTGAGACTGGGGGGGAGGGTGTGAGTGAGACTGGGGGGGGAGGGTGTGAGTGAGACTGGAGGGGGAGGGTGTGAGTGAGACTGGGGGGGGAGGGTGTGAGTGAGACTGGGGGGGGAGGGTGTGAGTGAGACTGGGGGGGGAGGGTGTGAGTGAGACTGGGGGGGAGGGTGTGAGTGAGACTGGGGGGGAGGGTGTGAGTGAGACTGGGGGGGAGGGTGTGAGTGAGACTGGGGGGGAGGGTGTGAGTGAGACTGGGGGGGAGGGTGTGAGTGAGACTGGGGGGGAGGGTGTGAGTGAGACTGGGGGGGAGGGTGTGAGTGAGACTTGGGGGGACAGTGAGAGACTTGGGGGGAGAGTGAGAGAACTTGGGGGGAGAGTGAGAGAGACGTGGGGGGAGAGAGAGAGAGACGTGGAGGGAGAGAGAGAGACTTGGGGGGAGTAAGAGAGATTGGGGGGAAGTGAGAGACTTGGGTGGGAGTGAAAGACTTGAAGGGGAGTGAGAGAGACTTGGGGGGAGTGAGAGAGACTTGGGGGGAGTGAGAGAGACTTGGGGGGAGTGAGAGAGACTTGGGGGGAGTGAGAGAGACTTGGGGGGAGTGAGAGACTTTGAGGGGAGAGAGAATGAAGTGAGGGAGGTAGATGAGAGAGAATGAGAATGGGGGAGGGAGTGAGAGAGATAATGGAGGAGCGAGAAAAAGGGGGGGAGAGAGAGAGAAAGGAGGGAGAGAGCATACAAAAGATTCACAAATACAGTAAAACGTTACAGGATTGTTTTCCTTTGGTTCTATAAAAAAATACCTAGTTCCTCCTCTGGTTAATATTATACTTATCAATACTATGGGAGAGGTATAACTCAGTACCTTTCAGGTCCTTGAAGCAAAAGGCTACTCCAAAGTCCCCTTCGTTTGTGACAAGAAGCAAAGAGGCAGCGAGAATACTCCAAATACTCCAAATACCCAACTTCCCGATAAAGTCCCAGCAAACAAGTGGTCAGAGAGCAGGCGAGCGCTAGGCAACAGCGTGCAGGTGAATGCAGGGCAACAGCGTGCAGGTGAATGCAGGGTAACAGAGTGCAGGTGAATGCTGGGTAACAGAGTGCAGGTGAATGCTGGGTAACAGAGCCAAGGTCATTCCCATGGCATTTGGAATCAGGTTTCAGAAACAACGGTCAGCCTGCCTAAATATGGACTGTGACAGGTCAGCAGGAGAAACACTGAGTGGGTGAAAAGTGCTGCTCAGGGACACTGAGAAGGCAGCGTTACAGGGCACAAATCAACAGCACACAATGCTGCGTAACACACTAACATATAACACACCACTGTATATGGAAAGAGTGCAACACAATGCTTCAAAGAGCACATGACAAATGCTATGTAAAATGTAACACAACATTACAAACAAACTGCACATGACAAATGATACAAACATTCTAAGACAATGTTACAAAAGGGATATTGAAAATACTACACAGTGAGACAATAGCTAAACAAAAAATAAAACAATGTTACAAAAGTAAATGACAAATATTAGACTCGGTGTGACAACCCTACAAAGAGAAAAGTTACAATACATTGTTACAAAGATAATTCAACACAGACAGAGTGTAGTGAAAAGGAGAAACTATACTACAACCAAGCGCTCTACCTATTGTGAAATATGTGTACAATAAAATATAGTGAACAACAAATATAGATTAATTAAATAAAATGTGACAATTAGTGTGTCCAAACTGTAAATGGATAACCACTAAACACAATAGTCCACAAACCACCGGATTAGGGGAGGGTATGGGAATGGGCTGCCTAGGACTATAAACAAGCTATTCCATATAGCTGAAAACAAAATGTTAGTATAGAGAGCAAAGTCCTTGGCGCACTATCAAGTGCGTGAACCTGATACAATAGTCCTGCTTTGGAGAACTAGTTGGTAAATGTCCACAGTCTGACCTCCTGATTTCCTTCCGATATTCGTTTATCTGTAATCAAAGAGAACAGGAGACCATTGCGCAGTATCTCATGTGAATTGGAGCCTCATCCACACAGCTGCTAGATACTTACATCTAGATGGGTATATGCAGGCCTTGAAAGGTATCTTTAGACCGGAGGTTTGTGTCTCTCACAGGGTTCCCCACTGGTGATGCTCCCGCTCCACAATTGGCCGATTCGCCCAATGGTATACAAAAGATAAAATTGCCAGATAGTGTGGTACAGTACAATTTAATAAAACAATAAAAAGACCAACATTTGATGCACTCACATGCTAGATGATCTAACTGCACGATTTACAATGTGCCGTCCGCAAGCATGAGGGGCTGAACCGTGGTGTGTGTGGAGGCTCGTGCAGTTAGATCATCTAGCATGTGAGTGCATCAAATGTTGGTCTTTTTATTGTTTTATTAAATTGTACTGTACCACACTATCTGGCAATTTTATCTTTTGTATACCATTGGGCGAATCGGCCAATTGTGGAGCGGGAGCATCACCAGTTGGGAACCCTGTGAGAGACACAAACCTCCGGTCTAAAGATACCTTTCAAGGCCTGCATATACCCATCTAGATGTAAGTATCTAGCAGCTGTGTGGATGAGGCTCCAATTCACATGAGATACTGCGCAATGGTCTCCTGTTCTCTTTGATTACAGATAATCGAATATCGGAAGGAAATCAGGAGGTCAGACTGTGGACATTTACCAACTAGTTCTCCAAAGCAGGACTATTGTATCAGGTTCACGCACTTGATAGTGCGCCAAGGACTTTGCTCTCTATACTAACAGACAGAGTGTAACACAATGCTACAAAGAGAAAAGTTAGAATATTACAAAGACACAGTAAATGCTACACACAGTACGACACAATGTTACAAAGAGTGAAGACAATGCTACACACTGCCACACAATGTTCAAATAATTAACCAAATATTACGAAGCCAGACAAACAATGCTTCACACAATGTGACACAATATTACAAAGAGCCAAGACCATGCTACATAGCATGTGACAATGCCAAAAATATAAGGCAATGGTACAAAGACACACACTGTGACACAATGTAAAAATGTCAACAGAATAGAGAGATCAATGCTACACAGTGCCACAGAATGTAGCACATATTATAAGCACTAAACAATGTTACAAATAATGCAACAAAAGCAGTCACACTAAGCAACACTGAATGTAAACAGCCATCAACAAAATAACAACAGCTAATGATAGAGTAAAATGTATGTTTGTATATTTGTATATTTGTACCAGTGTAGCATCAGCATATAGTACGGTATTTAATAGTATGCAAACCAGAATACTTAAATACTCTGTGTTGCAGGCTACTAATAATAACAATGGCATTAATCGCATTAATAATATATATTCTTATACAATGTTACTAATGTTTGCAGCACTGTACAAACACTCTGTACACACCATACACACACACATGCTATACACACCATATACACACACTGTACACACGCTGTACACACTGTATAATGCAGTCCCATGTTTCCCTGACCTCAAAATCTAGTGCTGAGGTGGCATACAGATAAATGTGCAGATTCACTAAACGATGCTAACCCTTAGCACCCCCCAACTCCCATTCAAGATACTTGTGGTTTAGCATTGGTTAGTAAATCTGACACAAAGTGACATGCCCCAAATTACTCAGCTGTAACTGAACTGTGAAGGCATAGAGCCCGCAGTCACTAATGCCCCTGTACTTATCATGTGCTGGCACAGTGCACTATGTGGGATATATATGTGGGATATATATGTGGGATATATATGTGGGATATATGCCTTACTTGCTGTGGGCCCTCAGCGGGAAGTTGCAGAGAGATGCTGCTGGTATCTGCTGTGACCTTCTGCTATAAACAGACATAAGAAGAGTTACAAGTTAATGAAGATGCAGGTATACACCTCTCCATGTAATGATTGCTCTCTTATTTAAACCTCATTCTCTCCACGACAATGTGCTTGTCTAATGTGGAGTATCAGTTCTGTAGGGGATTCTGTCCGTTGTATCCTATCAGTTCTGTAGGGGATTCTGTCCGTTGTATCCTATTCACCACTTGTTACTATTCCCCTCCCTTTGTACCCTGGTGCAGTCATTCCCAGCAGGGGTTCAGGAATCCATAGGGGTGTGTGAGGCGTCTCCAAGGGGTTCGCCAACAAAAATCTGTAATGGTGGATCCCAGGCAGTATAGCGGGATGCTGATCCCGTGTGGGGGCTGCACACTTAGTAAGACCCCAAACTGCCCTTTAGCGAGGGGGATATAGCAGTCAATGACAGCAGGAGCTTCTAAAGTCGCTCCCCACAATGCTTTGCATCCACAGCAACAAGGCATTGTGGGGCGTGACTTTGCATGCTCCTTAAGTGAGTGACAGCTCGTGCTGTCTGCAGTTTGGGGCCTTACTAAGCATTATTAGGGTTCCTCTCACAAACTCAGGACACTATCCTGCCTGGTGTAAGTCACACAGGTTTGTTAGCGATGGCCTGATCAGTCGGCAATAAGATTAATTAATTAGGGGGTTGCGGAATAAATATTTTCTAGCAGCGGGCCACGCCACACAGTGTAAAAAAGGTTGGGATTGAGAAACACTGGTCTTGAGTATCCTCTGTGCAGTTCATCTGTTTACCAGCAGGTGGTGCTAAAATACAGATACTACCCATCTATTACTGCACAGCGCCATCTGGTGCTATTCTGAAACATGGCGTTTAAAGGGCAAAATTCCCCACAAAAAGACAAGAAATTAAAGACCTGTACACGTAACCCCAGACTGGCAGCAAAGGGTTAAGTGTGCTTTGCTTTCTTGGGTTTTTTTTTTAGAACCTTATTCTCTAAAATGTTTTCTTTCTGAAGCACAACAGCATTAAAAGGAAAGGTGAGAATCCCTGCAGAAAGGAGTTTGTTAGGAGATAGAAGTGCCTAATGCAGGGGTGCTAAACTCCAGTCCTCAAGACCCCCCCCCCCCAACAGCCAACAGGTCAGGTTTTCAGGATATCCCTGCTTCAGAACAGGTGGCTCAGTCTGTCCCTGCTTCAGCACAGGTGGATCAATCAGAGGCTCAGATTTTGTTTGAGCCACCTGTACTGAAGCTGGGATATCCTGATAACCTGACCTGTTGGGGGTCTTGAGGACTGGAGTTCAGAACCCCTGGCCTAATAGGTTATGTTGCTACTGTTATGTCAGTGCCACATATACTATGAATTAAAGGGTAACTAATCCGGATTTGCTCCGCACAGTACATGGTCTCACCCTGTTTATAAGGGAGACTCCCTGATTTATAGTTGTACAATTATATATATATTTTAACCTTAAACATATTTCTATTTCCCAGTGCATCAACAGAAGTTTTAGAGATTTCACCCCAAAGGTCCCTAAAGGGGGGTTTCCCATATTGTACAGTACAGAGACATTCCTAGTGGGGGCAAAGCCTTTTAAACATTAAAGGCTTTCTACTTCCCTTCAGCTGTGAGAACAATCGCATGGATCATATACCTGGTGCTGCCCTCAGGCCTGAGAGAATGAGCTGGCGTTAGACATGAGAAGTGAGAAGACAAAGATATGTGTGCCCCTTGATAATCTCTCACCTGAGCCTCCGACTGGGTGCTGTTGTCATTTCCCATCCTGCAGCGACAGCTCCGGGGTTATGAGGTGCAAGAAACCTGCAGACAACACAATACACAGCATGTGGCAGGAGCTGAAACATCCCCCATTAACTGTACAGATTCCTCCCCATCCTTACAGAAGCAGCACTTATATATCCTTCTCCAATACCACCCGTCCACCTCCCCCCAAACATACACTGTACTCTGCAACACTAATGATATATATTAGAGTATAGGGTGTACCACTGGGTGTACAATAGTCAGTAGCTGAAAATATTGGAGTAGAGCAATTCAACAATTATTTCCTGTAAGGAGACGTAGAGTTAGAAGTTTGAATATGTATGTATTTATGTATGTATGTATGTATGTAGATGTAGAGGTATCAATACCGTGTTAGCCAAGCTTTAATAATCAAAAATGAATAGACGATACCGTTCTGTGGCTAATTAAATGCTTTCATTTGTGCGAGCTTTCGAGATACACTGATCTCTTCTTATGGTGGGTGAAAAAGGCGACAAGAAACATCCACCATATAGCACATAGCCAATAAAAGATCACTTGTGAGAATATGCTCACAAGTGATCTTTTTATTTGCTATATATATATATATAGATATATAGATATACATACATATACACACACACACCAATCTTGCTGTGGGTCGAAATGTTGATTGGAATATAATAAATATTCTACAGATCGGTGAATGCATTTCCTGAGCTTTATTTTGTATCATGTAGTATCTATCCTGTTTTTTTTTGTATACTGGTTTACAGAGAACCACATAATTATAACAGCTGTTGGCTGGAGTACCCATCAGCTGCGTTTTGTACACTATTTTACATTCAATGGTACACCCTATAAACAAAAATGGAAATGAACGGAGCACAGCAGCAGGAACACGCAGCCAGGCCGGTCACAAATCAATCAAAAATAAACTTTATTCGCTCCTAGCCAAGTGCAGAGGCAGCAACAGACCTCGGCATACACCCTATAAGTACTCCCTCGGCATACACCCTATAAGTACTCACCCAGCTCTGGCAATGGGCAATTTGTTAGGCTTCATTTGTTGGAACAGTCATGAAAAAGGCAGCACTCTGTTTAATTTGTTATAATGTACAATTTGTTGTCCTAGAAAGGTTACAACTAACTGTGCAATTGGTACATTGTGCAGGATCCATCATTAACTCCTTCGGTGCTGAAGGGGCCTGCAGCGCTATGCAGAATTCTATAAACCTTTTTTACCCAGAAAAATCCGTCACTGGTACAAACAAAAGGTGCATTATTAACTCCGAGAGGCAGGCGCTCAAGGGGTTAACCTCTTCCATTTCCCGAGACCTGCAGAGGACACTAACCTGACAGTTGTTACCCCAGGGGGGAGGCATGCAATGCATTGCTTTTACCTTGCAGGCCCCTCTGGCATTCACACGTAAACCCACTTCTCCCTGCACTTACAGTAGAGGGTCCCACCTGATGCATGGAGGGGCTTCCAGTTGCAGGACACACTGTGACCGTCTCTTGTGCGGTGTGTCTCCTGACTTGACAGGGAGAAATCTACTGTTTGCTTTTTCCTCCCACATAAGCTGGCAAATTATAGATTTGATCTGAGACCCACCCGTCATAACACAAAACCTGCTAAACACACATAGCCACTTAGCCAGCCTCCGCCCTCTGCTAAGAACAGGGAAACAGACACCTCACCCATTCTATGCTGCTTTCACATTGTCCCATCTGTCACTTTCAGGCATGATGAGATGTAGAGGAGATCACCCTGTTTCCAGCTTTCACTTTACAGTGATCTGCATGTGACGCAGAATACATACTGTATGAGGGAGACCTTGGGGGAGAGTCTTAATGCAAAGGGACTCCTCTTCCTTAATGTTACTTTTATGTCTGAAGCACTTATTCCCATGACCTGTTATTTATATTATTTGTTATTTATATGATATGTATTACTACTGTGAAGCGCTATGTACATTTATGGCGCTATATAAATAAAGACATACAATACAATACAAAGACATGTAGAATAAATGATAGCGACACAGATCTCATTATTATGTGTGTGTGTCCTATTAATGCGCTTTATATGTTCACACAGGCGAAGATCCTTTATACAGAGACGCACCAGAGACACTGCGGGAAAATGCATCTTTTTTTTGGCCCAGTCTTGTTCAAAATTGCCTTATTATTTATTTAAAAAATAAACTGTGGAATACTGAACATTTCACTGCAAACTTATATTTTTTATACCTCTACTACATACTCTGACTGCTATTTATTAGCCTGCGATAGCACTGATTGTATTATAAAGAATAACCTCAATGTATCTTTTCCATAGGACTAGGTTTGCTCCGCAAGGCTTACCTGACAAAATATTAGCCTCTTCCCAATGGGACATGAAAATATTAGCATAACTCGGAGCAAACCTAGTCCTATGGAAAAGATACATTGATGATGTCATTTTTATCTGGCATGGAAGTAGGGAGGACTTGAACCTATTTCTAGGCCACATTAATAACAATAAAGTACATTTGATTTTTACATCAGAGAGTAGTTCCAATAGCATCAACTTCCTTGATTTAACAATATATATTGAGAATAACATTATAAAAACTAAAACGTATTTCAAGGAGGTTGATGCTAACAATTTTCTTCTTTTAGAGCAGTCGTCATCACCCCAGATGGCTAAATAACATACCCTATGGCCAGCTTCGCCGCATTAGACGTAACTGTACGGAGAAGGAGGGTTTTAAGGAACAAGCTAACCTCTTGAAAATGAAATTCGAAGAGCGGAACTATAAACCAGAAATTATTGGAAAAAAGCCCTCTCTAGGACCTTACAGTTAACTAAGGAAGACCTTATGGTGTCCAAACCTAAAAAAATCAGTACAGACTATGTGGTACCTTTTGTAACGCAATACAACCGTGATGCCCACAAAATAGGTAACATTTTAAAAAAACATTGGCATGTTTTACGTAAAGATATGGTGTTAAGAGACTACCTACCAGAAGTTCCCCGTGTTATTTTCAAAAGAGCAGAAAATATAAAAGCGCAACTAGTTCCAAGTGTATTCAGAAAAGAAATTAAAACACAAAACACTAATTGGAAGCCCAAACCAGTGGGCTTTTTTAATTGTTTTAACTGTAAAGCTTGTAAACCTGCATCAAAGGACAAACTGAATTTTAGTTCAAATACTACTAAAAAAATCTTTAAAACCAAACAATTTATAGATTGTAGAACGACATTTGTCGTGAACCTTCTGGAATGCCCGTGTGGACTCCAGTATGTGGGCCGGACCTCTAGGAGTCTAAGGGTCCGCATGCTGGAGCACATGGGTAATATCAGGAGAGGTTTAACCACCCATAGTGTCTCATTACATTTCAGTCTAGCACATGGGGGAGATCCCTCAGGATTGTTATATAGGGGAGTGGAATTGGTAACTGAGGATTGGAGGGGGGGTGATAGACTCAGGCGTCTCCGCCAACGGGAGACGTTTTGGATCTATCATTTGAAAACACTAACCCCCCATGGTTTAAATGTGGACCTGGATATTGCGGCATTTTTATAATATGTCCGCATTTTATAGTTCCTGATTCAGTATTGTTCCTTTGGTGCATAATGTAATCATTCACATTATCATATTGTTAATGACAACTACAATATGTATGTTTTAAATCTCCCTTCTCTCTCTTTTTTCTTCCCTTCCTCTTTTTTGTTCCTTATTTTTATTTTTAATATTTTTTATTTGTGATTTCTATTTGTGATTTTTATTTGTGATTTTAGTCCAGGAACTTTATCTGTGAATTTTCTTTTATGAATTTTCTATTCCTAATTTTGAATTATATAATTCATGTGAATTTCTGAATTTTGAGGATGTCTTATATAGTGCATCTGGTTTCACTATTAGGTTTTTAATATGAATGTATAAAAATGTATTTATAGGTGTAGTGTGTTTTTAAGTACATGATTATATGTGTTTTTAAATTAATGATTATTGGTTTTTAAATTAATGATTATTTGTTTATGCAAGGGACTCTTTTTAGAGCCAGTGATTAGTTTTTTATGCAAAACTTTTCATGTAGAATTAGGAATGGACTTAAGAATGGTATTAAGTAAACTATTATAAGGGTAATGATAAGAAATTGTGATTTATGTTTTTGAGAAACATGATTGTTAAATGTGAATATCTTAGCCATGAGCTGCGAATAGGATTTAAAGCAGTCCTATTTTGTATGGAATTAAGAGCATAGAGATTGAATAGGGATATGTTAAGTAGCATAATGGTTATTGTTATGTGAACAGCTTCTTTTAATTAGTAATAATGGTTTGTCCAGGGTCTATATAATCCCCCCAGCTGTATTTTATGAGCCTGAGGAAGCCGTTGGATCAGCGAAACGCGTTGCTCTTTGCCTGTCTGTTTGTGACCCACGGAGGCTTCCGTAGTCAGTGTGAGCAGTCACAGTCGCAGCTGAACTGAGTGATACCATCTTCCTGTACTCCGGACGCGGAGACAGGGCCATCTGCGACGAGACGCATCACCTTGCTACGTTGGTGTGCCTGGGACTTGTTCTATGTCAGTGCTTTGTGGATTTTTTATTCCAATAAAAGTTTTTGAACCTTATGCTGACACCTTGCCTCACTTACCCTATACTGCCGTATTGGGGAGGAATCGGGTCGACCACGGGCATCAAAGAGGGGATTCCCCATTGAAACTTTGCTTGTGAGCAAATACCTGTATCCAAAACCTGGCTATCATTCTGGATGGGTTAAAACATACCCCACAGATACCATTTTATCATCTGTACTTACACTGGGCCGTGTAAGTATTATATTATCACTTCACATTTTTCCTTCCCTCCCAACAGAGGCTCTGCCTCCTTTTGGGTTTTCCACACTATCAGTTTCTTCAGCCAGAATATGTTAACCCCTTGCTCCCCCTATTTTGTCTGTTTCCCTGAATTCAAATAGAAACACCTTTCTTTTTGGTAAATCTGGTGCTCATTTTTGTCCCAGTTTTGCAACTCTGAAATTTGGATAAATTGTTCTGGTCTCTGAGAAGTAGTTTAAAAAGATGCAGTGTCCTAGTATGTTATTATATAAACCCTCAAGCGTGCAGTGCCAGAGCTGCTGTCAATGCATCGAACTATGGCAATAAATCTCATGAGTAAAGAACTCTGTCATAAAATATGTTGTTATTTCGATAATGTTTGCCTGTAGGATAATTCCTCCTACTTGTGTTTTTTCCCCAATTTTTATTATACACCTTCATTTTTGGGGGGTCCCCCTCAGCTAAACGCCACTATTTTCAGTTCCGAGCAACCCCCCCCCAGTTTCCAAGATTCTTACCGGTGAAGTTTACCGGGTTTAAATCTCCCTCTGGGGAAACAAAATGGCTGCCAAATCTTGGGCAAAAAGGAATTGGCTTTCTATTGGATGACCATTTATATCCCCTTTAAGAACGAGGAAGTAATAACAGTGACTTCACCAGTATCTCGTGAACCAGGGGATCCCCTAATCTGAAAATATGGAGGTTAGTTAGGGTGGATTGCATTGCTGAGTTGAAGGTTGTACGTGAATTCAGCAATATATTGCCCAGCAGAACAGAGTAACTGATCACCATGGTTGTTCTGCAATAACTCATGTTATGTGTCCATCACAGTGTGTCCCCGTCATGTGTGTGATTGTGCCCATGCCTTAGCCAGTTGGCATCAGTTTACTCAGGTGCTTGCAGAAGCTTGCCCAGTATCCAGAAAGTGACGTCACCTCTGGTGTGTGCAGATTGGGATGTGGGAGCGTTGCATACAGAGAGAAGTGTCACCTACTGTATCACACGCTCATTGTAATCACTCTGGAATGGAAGTCAAACAAAGGACCTGTCAAGAAATCCAGCTTTTACAAACTGCAGGCGTTATGATATCCTTTCTTCTCCTGTAATGCCTTTATTCAGTGATTAATAATACAGGGGGAAAAACTCTTTCATCCTCACAATATTTACACAATATACATGCTAGTCTAAATCATGAAATTAGAGACTTATTGAAATCTTTTAAATACCCCTTTGTTATAAAAGCAAGCAGAGTTTAAAAAGTGGTGTTACTCTGGATTCGTAAAAGAAATTAAATTCAACTGGACTTCCACTAGGAACTAGTTCCAGCATACAGAATGCAGGATATACTCTTACATAACATCACTCGCCCCATTGTAAGGAACCCCAACCCTCTGTAATAGTGTGTCTGAGATCAGATGTATTTTAATGAATTCCAACCCTCTCTAAAAGCGCGTCTGAGAGCAGATGCATTGTAAGGAACCCCAACCCTCTCTAATAGTGCGTCTGAGATCAGATGCATTGTAAGGAACCCCAACCCTCTCTAATAACGCATCTGAGATCAGATACATTGTAAGGAACCCAAACCCTCTCTAATAGCGCGTCTGAGATCAGATGTATTTTAATGAATCCCAACCCTCTCTAAAAGCGTGTCTGAGATAAGTTGCATTGTAAGGAACCCCAACCCTCTCTAATAGTGCGTCTGAGATCAGATGCATTGTAAGGAACCCCAACCCTCTCTAATAGCGTGTCTGAGATCAGATACATTGTAAGGAATCCCCAACCCTCTCTAATAGCCTGTCTGAGATCAGATGTATTTTAATGAATCCCAACCCTCTCTAAAAGCGTGTCTGAGATCAGATGCATTGTAAGGAACCCCAACCCTCTCTAATAGTGCGTCTGAGATCAGATGCATTGTAAGGAACCCCAACCCTCTCTAATAGCGTGTCTGAGATCAGATGCATTGCAAGGGACCCCAACCCTCTCTAATAGTGCGTCTGAGATCAGATGCATTGTAAGGAACCGCAACCCTCTTTAATAGCACGTCTAAGATCAGATGCATATTAAAGCACTCCAACCCTGTCTAATAGCCGTCTGAGATCAAATACATTGTAAGGGACCCCAACCCTCTCTAATAGTGCGTCTGAGATCAGATGCATTGTAAGGAACCCCAACGTACTTTAATAGCACCACTGAGATCAGATGTATATTAAATTCTTCTGAAACCCTGACCTGTTGTTGGCCCTTCAGGACTGGAGTTGCCCACCCCTGATCTAGAGTGTAAGCTCTGCAGGGCAGGTACTATGACAGTGCTATGTACACTGCAGCACAATAAGAAAATAACTTGTCTGGCCTCTTCCTCTTGGGTTTGGCCTCCATTGTCTTTGTGGTGTAAGCTCCTGTAATCGAGGGATCATGTGGAGCCCCAGCTCATCCTTGTGTGAGTCTCCCAGCTAAATTTACCTCCCTCCTGTCAGACGAGAGCAAAAGTAACATGATCACAACAGCTAATCCTCAGCCCACAGCAGGGAAACAAGGCCAAGTATGAACTGTCAGAAAAACAAAAGGCGTTGAGATGCAAAATTCCAGCTAGTGTTGTGATATCTGGGTCTGGGTGTTGTGATATCAGTCTGGGTGTCGTGATTTCAGTCTGGGTGTTGTGATATCTGTCTGGGTGTTGTGATATCACTCTGGGTGTCGTGATATCAGTCTGGGTATTGTGATATCAGTCTGGGTGTTGCGTCTGATTGTTTGTGTGCAGAATTGTCCTGATTATCAGCTGTCTGCATTATGTTTTACAGTGTAAACTTGAGTCTGATTTGTGTGTGAGTGTGCGTGGCTGTGTGTTTGTGTGTGAGTGTGCATGTGAGTGTGTGTGGCTGTGTGTGTGAGTGTGCATGTGAGTGTGTGTGGCTGTGTCTGTGTGTTTGAGTTGCAGGTACAGATGTGCTATCCACTCTCCTTCCTCACTGCATTTCTCTGTGCACCTCACTTTTCTCACGCCTCTTTTTACAATGATACATTACCGGTATTTAGTGTCTTTCTTTATATGTGTGTGTGTATGTTGGCCCTTGTGTCTGTGTGTGTGTGTGTGTGTGTGTGTGTTGGCCCTAGTGTCCCTCTCTATGTGTGTGTGTGTGTGTGTGTTGGCCGTAGTGTTTCTCTGTGTGTGTATGTGTTGGCCCTAGTGTCTCTCTTTATGTGTGTGTGTCTGTGTTGGCCCTAGTGTCTGTGTGTGTGTTGGCCCTAGTGTCTCTCTTTATGTGTGTGTCTGTGTTGACCCTAGTGTCTGTGTGTGTGTGTGTTGGCCCTAGTGTCTCTCTTTGTGCGTGTGTGTGTGTGTCAGCCCTAGTGTCTCTCCCTATGTGTTTGTGTGTGTGTGTGTTGGCCTTAGTGTCTCTCTCTATGTGTGTGTGTATGTGTGTTGGCGCTAGTGTCTTTCTTTATGTGTGTGTGTCGGCCCTAGTGTCTCTCTCTATGTGTGTGTGTGTGTGTGTGTGTGTGTGTTGGCGCTAGTGTCTTTCTTTATGTGTGTGTGTCGGTCCTTGTGTCTCTGTGTGTGCGTCGGTCCTAGTGTCTCTCTTTGTGTGTGTGTTTGTGTGTTTTGGCCCTAGTGTCTCTCTTTATGAGTGTGTGTGTGTATGTGTGTTGTCCCTTGTGTCTCTCTTTATGTGTGTGTGTGTCTGTGTGTGTTGGCCCTAGTTTCTCTCTTTATGTGTGTGTGTGTGTGTGTGTTGGTCCCAGTGTCTCTCTTTGTGTGTGTGTGTGTCTGTGTGTGTTGGCCCTAGTTTCTCTCTTTAT